>NC_049169.1:70911708-71129208 GCF_009769625.2 Cygnus olor
GAAAAAAAGCCTGGCACCACTCTGCCATCTGGTATTTATACATATTGATAATATCCCCCCAAGACTCCACTTCTCACATCAAATTCGTTTTCAATTTTTCCTATGCTTCTTTATTAGTGTCACAGTGCAGCTACAGTGTGGGTCTTTTAGGACAAAACATATTCTGTATCTGTTTTTTACTGCCCATGGGGCTCTAAAACTAACTCAAATTGAAATGGAGAGCACAGTTCCCCACTAGGTGCCAGTGGATTAACTTCATCAATTCTTTCAAAACTTCTTATAGATATCTACCTCATATTCTACTGAAACTTGTCTGTTCTTGCTGGCATCTGATAAATTATTTCTGACCATCTGCCTGCCTTCCCTTGGACACACATTACCATATGCTAGACATACTTCCTCCTTTGGTTTATCTGTTCCTTCAGTGAACCTGCATAGACATCTACACTGCAGGATTCTCTCTCTTTCCATCTCACATTTATAGTAATATTTCTTCCAGCACAAGTTATTTCAAGTGTTCATCAGACTTACCAGATTCCTGATTTTTGTTTTTATAATTCTTAAAGTTTTTGACATGTGTTCTGTATTCAAGAATTTATGTGTGGTGAATATCCTTCTGATCATGTGTATTTTTTAGGCCTTATAAATATAAAATATTTAATCCTTCCTCCTGATACTGTTTTTGTTTTTTACAATTAGTTCCATCACTTTATTAAATATATATATACATTTAAAATGTATTCATTGTTTTCAGCAGTTTTTTATTATATGTCATTTGAGGAAAATTAAAATATTTCTAATTTGGTGAGGTTCTCAGAAAACAGTTCCTGTTAAATATATTTGGTTTTCAGTATTTTAAACACTTCATAATCTGACTTGTCACAGGGCAGATCTATAAGTAGAGATACTAATGACATCATCAGTCAACTTTACCTGCATAGGCATTTCTTGGTGGGAAAGTTTAAAAAGAAAATAGGTCTCATAGATCACGAAGTCATGACTCCTCCTGTGATTAGTTTTTTCAGAGACATGTGAGTTTACTGTTCTGAGCTTTTACACATTTGTGACAGCATACATATCCCTATGTCTTTAGAAAACAGCATTACCTTGGACCTTGTTCTATCCCTGTTCTGGGTAAAATTTTGTAATCTCTCTTTTTTTTTTTTTTTTTTTCACCTACAAAATTGATATAATAGAACTTTCCAGTTTTGTAAAATTCTTAATGTCTGCAGATAAATATTATTATTGTTATGTAGATCTAGAACTGAACGCTGTGTACTTTTTAATTGAAATGGAATGAGGGTGACTATATTTTGGCAAATTAGAAGAGAACTGTAACTGATAGGATAAATAAAAACAAAATTATCCTGAAAGATGCCACAATGTAGGATCAAGAAGTAATATATTGAACCACATATGAAGCACAGTAACTTTATTTGCAATTCTTATATGTAATCATGCTGAGTTGTAGAATGCCTTACAGTTAACAGGACTGACAGCATCCAAGACAGACTTGGTTATGTTGATGGGGATGCTCTCTGCTCATCCCAGTCCACCCTGTGGTAACCCTAACCTTGTTCTCAGCTATACAAGCGCACCTTTTTGCTCTGTTGTGGAACTTAGTCTAAGTTCTCAGTGTGCTTAATGCTACTCTTCTTTAGCAATAGCCAGACCATAGCTAATATGAATCACTGACAACACAAAAACTGACTGAAACTCCACAACTAAAGGGATAATAAAGGGAGCTGAAATGCCAATTACTTATTTGCTTTCTTACTAGTGTGTAATGTTCCAGCCATATTCTGGCAATGCCACTGGGCTGGCTGTCTCTTAGGGTTGCAAAGTGCCAGGTGTCACAGTCTGATGACCCATGCTACCCTTTGAGCAGTGAGAGTGCCTGTTACTTGGAGTATATAACCTGCTAGAAATTCTAATGCAAAGAAGCACAGAAGATGCAAGACGAACATAAAATGAGCAGCGTTCGGTGAGACAGTATTTCTAGAAATTTTGTATTATAGTCAAGTGAACTACCTGTAATCACTGTACCGTAAACTGAAACTGAAGAATGATATTCTCACATTGTAGTCTGGTGTGGTAACATGTTCTGAGTAACAGGAACCCTGACTCAGACATCTTATGGGACTCCTACATCAACCAAATGTTCATTTTCTACAAGAGAATTTTCATTTTGTGACACATATTTATTACTTGATTGACCAGCAGTAGTGGGTTGGGCTTGTTATCTGTCTTCTGAGAATGTTCCTCCCTCTGTCTAGGTTTGAATGTAAAGGACTGACACTGAAGATACAAGAAATTTTACCTACAGAAAGGCAAAATTAGGATATAGGTGTGGCATTTCTGAGATTAAAACTAAACAGAAAAGGACTGGTTAACCACTTGCAGTGTATTACTACTATATTGTCATTCATAGCCTTCTGGTCTGTCTCACGTTATCAATTTACAACACACCTCCAGTTTACTTGAACAGATTAGTTCCAAGTCTTCATTTTCATATCTTATCCTCAGGGCCAGAATACTTGAACAGCCAGCCTTGGGGTCATTTTGAAGGGGATATTTAGGTATCGTTCCTTCAAGTCTGAGCACAGATTTTATGTGGAGGAGTTCAATCTCCGAAGTTAACAACACCATGCTTTTCAGCAACAGGAAATCCCAGCTTTTGCTGACACAGTTTTTTCCATATCTGCGTCACCATAAATTGCCTAATGTATGCCTAACGTATTAGGATTGTGCAGAGTGGGTAGTGATGGCATTTTTCTAAGGCTTGTCTGAAGCTTGTGGAATCCATGCCCTTTTGTTAAGGATTTGGTTAGCTCAGAAGCAGGGGGTTGTTTTTTATAATTATGCAACATTCAATACTTGAAACAATTACTTTAAGTTTTATCATGCTCATTAGGAAGCCCTATGTTTCAGCGATGCTATCAGGTTGTAAGACATCTGCAATTACGCCATAATATCAGCCTCAGCAGCCCTGCTAAAGTACTTTGATTTTTTTTCCCCGTTGCTCAGTCAGCTTCATGGCTGTGCCACATTGTGTCACAAACAGCCTGTTGTTATAAACACTGAAGAAACAGCCTTGCACACAGACAGTCCATTGACAACTGAGAGATGACCCAGAAGATAATTATTAACATTGCTCAGGAAAAAAAAACAACAACAACAACAAAAACGTAGTCAGACAAGGAAGGATATGTTTTTATGAATGCAGACAGTCTTAATTCCAAAATTAATTGTCTCCAGCCACTGATAATTAAAGGGGGAAGGGAGGGTTGAAGCAGCATATTTCCCTTTGTTCTGTTATTTACCTTATCAGAAAAATGTTCTCACATGTATCAAGACAGGTTTGGAGAATATGTGATCTGGCTTTGTTTTGGAGACCTAAGCTACAGTAAAGAAATAGTTTTGGATAACTTCAGGAGTGCAAGGAGATTTGTATCCACTAAGCTTTAAATGGCATTAGGGGAGGAAGAAGTACCTTCCTGCATTCATTCTGAGAAACATTAAATGTGGTCATATCTCCAGAATAGCACAGCTAAGTGTGTGAAACCAGCTCCCTGCTGCATCAGCAGACAAGGCAAACCATAACTTGTCAAGTCTGTCAGCACCTAACCTCCAGACTGTGAAAGAGATTATGGAGACAAAGAGACCGTACTATTTAAAGTGCAAAACAGACTGCCAAAAGGTTTCTAGTTTTGCTGAACCATGTCAAGAGAAGCTGGTACTCAGGTACCACCAGTCAGGATACATGAAAGAATAACCCTGGCAGCTACATCCAGCTTTGGACTTGATTTTGAGTTTGTTCTTCATCAAGCTGGAAAAACCCATCCTTTAAAATAAAGAACAAAGCTGGACAGATACTATAGGTAGTTTGGGATAGCAGAATTACGCTCTAACTGTATGCCTCACTTCACTCTTTCATCCATCCCAGCCTTTACATCAAAAGGAGCCCAGGTAGACACTGCTGTGGAACAACACTTACTGCTACACGGGGAGATTAAATGCTTCCTGCAAGCTTCTGCAACAATCCCCTCAAAGATTTCTTGGTGTTTTTCAGCTCAGAGACACAGCATGAGTTTCAGCTGCATTTTGTACCATGCACACATGTAAAATAGAGCTGGCAGAAGATTCAATCTGCACATACAAAAATGCTTTATTTAAAAACGGAAAATCATCGCTCACAAACACACAAAAAGAAATCCCAAACTTTTTGCTACATTTAAAATAGTAGTTCGCTACTATTGCATGTGGACAGCATTAAGAGAATACAACACACTAATTCTCATTTCTGATAAATATAGTACTAAAAATTATTCTTGGACAGTTAGCTAAGAAAAAGGGTCTAGAGGTGTTGAAAACAAACAAACAAACAACAACAACAACAAAAAACACAAACCTGTCATCATTCCACATCACTCTGTTCCTGATAGCTCTTTCCTCAGCTGGACTTTCTACAGTTGCCAAATGTAAAATTTCATTTTCTATTTTGTACAATTACTCATACCACATTCACTGACAGATCTGCCCTATGCAATTCATCTTGTTGTCACGTGTTGTTCACTAGCTTGGCATATTAGCCCTGGCAATATTTATACTCATAGCTCTCTAAATTGAGTTTAGTACAATAATGCTAGTGCTTGAAGTCTGAATTGAAAAGCAGCCCAGTATCAGGAAGGTGTATTCAGTCTAGTATAACTTATAAAAACAATCCTGAGGGGTGGAGAGAGAGTGCTCAGAACACGAAGAACTTACATATGAATTCATTGTCAGTGTCGTGACAATAGTTCGATACCACAAAATTGGAGGAAACAATTGTCCCAAAGCATAAAATTGAGTAGTTTAATTTCACTGATATGGATATTTAGTACAAGCAGTTCTCATCTAGATTTAGAGAGATGTGCACATTCATAGACTTGTAAAGGAATTACTACTTTAATAGTATGAGGCACCTTCACAATGGCATAACTGTGTCTGTGTGAAGGTTTATATGCAGATATTTCAGTAAAAATATTAGATCTTTAGCCAGATAAGCTATATTGCTGAAAGTTTTAAAAATGAGCCCTTCTAGATACCCATCCTCAAATAGAAATAAAGGTCAGAATTCCATGAGTCTTTTTGCATTTTGAATAAAAGAATACAGAGTTAGAAATAAATCAGAAGCAATAAAAGGAAAATGATATTTTATGATGATACCATTTTTTTAATGCATTTATTTTGGTATGAGTGTATATATTAAAATATTTTAAAGGTAGCTTACATCTGCCATAATGCAATGGTATGGTATTTTTCCTTGAAGTATTACTTGAAATTTAGCTGCCTCTTTACCACAAAAATACATTAAGTATCAATGATTGAGAAAGCAGCAACAGTGATTTCAGCATTTGAATTAGGAAAGATGATTATTTCATTTGAAATCAGTGCAATCCTTAAAATATACAACTGTTATCCTTGGCAAAGCCAAAAAACTTGAATTGGATCATGAAATCTGTTTTTCTGGTGTTGTAAGTAATATTGTCATACAACACAGTTCATCTTGTTACCTCTATAAGCTCTGTAAAGTGGGGACTGTGTGATTTTCAGCATCCCTGAAAGCATTCTCTGCTTTCTAGAGGCTGTAATATACAATAATATCTGAACTGGAGCACTTTTCTTCAAATCTTTTTCTTTAAATGCTAGATGATACAAACGTGTCTTGGTCAGCTAATAAGAACTTATGATTCCTGAGGGGAAAGAGTGGCAAAGCATTACATTTTACTAAATGAAAAAGTGTATGTTGCAGAAGCAAACTTAGGAAGGTCAGTCCTGTATCATTGCAGAAACATAGAGGTTTTAATTTAAAGAGGGAATCAGATTTCTTCCTGGATGGACTCATCCAGATCCACTGCCATAATGGAAAGGGCTAACATTTTTTAAAATATCTAATGATGTTGTGTACCTAACCTGACGTCTTAAAGAAACCTTATGTCTGGACACTGTGGGTCATTTGTCACCAGAAAAAAATATCCTAATTTATGTTTCCAAGAGATGGAAAGAACAAAAATATGTCACTGGGTTTTAGGAGAAACGCTATTTCAGCTGTGTGTAGGTACTCACATGTTCAATTCTAAACAAACTCTACTGTGTAATCAGTGAAAAAATGAATATAGTAAATGCATGCCCTTTAGTTAGATATGATGTTAGGTTATTCATTATTTGGGTTACTGAACATCAAGGTGGCACATGCTAGGCATAATGGAAAACCAAAGAGTTTAAGTCTGATAAATGATACAAGAGAGTAAATATTAACTCTGTCTCACAGTGCAGGAATTAACTCATGAGTATATTACTGCAGTCCCAGAGCTGCCCACTCTTATGATGTTAATTGCCTATCAAACTTTTGACAAAGCAGACTCTGATAGTGTGAAGGTGTTCAGGGCCTCACACAACTGAGCCTTTTCCTGTTAAGAGCTTGTTGACATTGCAGTATTTGAACAAGATAAAATAACTCCTCCTCTGTCACAGAACTTAGCTTCTCTGTAGAGCATGCAGGACACACGTAACCATGTCATCATGGCAAACTGCATACATGGGATTCTGCTCTTTTACCATGGCGGTGTCATTATTTTAATTCCCATTAGTGTGTTAAAGAATTAGAGTGTTAGAGAATGTGTGTGTTAGAGAATTAGTGTGTTAGAGAATTTGTACGTCCTTTGGATGATTGTCAGGCTTTAAGTTAGTTGTAACAGAAGGGAAAAGTTAATATTTTACATCTTTTCAAAGAATATAGTACCTATTTAGTAATAAATATTTTCTTAATATCCATGTTTAAAACATACTTTGCTTTTGTCCTAAGATATGTTCAATGTTCTTCTCAAAAACCTCACCTGTTTTACTTCTTAGAATCAAAGACATTTCTCCAAATCAGCATTTTAAACTGCTGTCTCCTTTCAGCAAATTTTAGTTTGTAAGGAATTTGTCTTGGCTGTATAGACAGGTGTTTTGAGTTTGCAGAACTGAAACTGTTTTTTTTAGCAAATATTTTGAACAAGCAGTGCAACTTGTATCTATCCAAACTAACCCTTGGGGACTGGTGGCTGAGATGAGTATGAATGTTACATTATCTAAGCAGAACTAATTGAAACATTTGCAATCATTCTTCAGTTGTTTGCACTCTACTTCATTATTGTTTTCTCATTAAAAAATAGTATTTGATAATGAGCTTCTCTGAGCTCAACAACAGTTTATGATTCATTTACTCCAAGTTATACTGAAAAATCATGCAAAGGGTTCTTTGAATGATGAATAGCAGCATCTTTTCTTGTGGAGGACTGGCCAAATCCTGACAACATTACTTACACGCTGTATTCTGAGAAAGATAATGGAATCTGCTATGGTGACTTAGGGAAACGTAGGATACCATTCATCTAAAATAGAAATTCTACTTATAAAACCTCCAAGTAATTTGTTTTAAAGATATTTGACTTAATGGATAAGATTTACAGTAGTCTCTAGAGGAAGGTGAAGAGTGTAAAGCCATGCACTGGTTTTCATTTCAGATCCAAATTTAATCTGATCCAGTGGTTTATTCCCAGTGTTCTGGTTTTCCCAGGTTTTGTAGACAGTAGAGAGTATGGGTTTTGTTTGCTTTGTTGTTGTTGTTGTTATTGTTTTAGTGGAGAGGCAGAAATCTGCATAATGAATTTCAATTTGCTGATAATAGGTTTTCTTTCCTTTACAGGTCCTTTAGAGGTAGTCTAGGGACAGTGAATTATTTGCATATCACAGGTTGAAAATTAGCTATTTTAGCTATTAGCTCCATATATTAGGCTGTGTTGCATTGTGATGCATGATTGTTTTGTAATTTTGTGATGGCCATATTTGATATTCTACCAAGGTAATACATGGGCAGAAACAGGGAATATTGGAGATAAATACGCTAGATGGTAGCTTTGAGCTTTGGTTGTTTTTTCAAATATATTTTAGGTAACATGACTGTAGGGGAAACAATTCTGACAAATGTGACATCAACTTTACAGGCTTCCGAAAGCAGGATGCACAAAAGAGAATTCTAAACTAGTTCATTTAAAAACCTTTAACAGTATTGTCTGTCTTCTAGAAAGGTTGGTTTGGAATGTTTTCCATTTTTCCTAATGTGTGTGTCAATAGGAGGAACAAAGCTTCATGAACTGGTATCCCAAACTATCATTTAAACAAAATAGCTATCTAAACTATTGTAGTATGACACAAGTTAAAGAATAAGTGCAGCAAAGCCTAGTTCTAGCTATTATAAGATACAATGCAATGGAAAGACCACGACTAGATAGATTTCCAGTGAAGTTACCTAGTACACATACGTCAGTCCATTTCTGATAAAGTTCTCTGTGTAAACACATTTCACAGTATTCATATATTATTTTGTAGGTGATGGAACATCTTTGAGTCTTTGATAATTGCTATTCTTAATAACAAGATTGAAATGTATTTCAAATGTGGCCTCTCCCTCTGTTTTTGAGCACAAAACACTGACAGCACAAATGGGGCTAATGTCAATAATATCTTAGTTGTTTTGTTTTTGTTTTTTTTTTAACATAGTTTTAGTGCATTTAGTTGTCTGCTTATTTACCACTTCTCACAGGTCAGAATGTTTCAATATAAAACAATATGCCGTGTGGATGTTTCTCAAAACATCAAGCACAGAGTAGTCATAGCTTTACATGTTTACATAGTTTAAAAATATATATATAGCCTAATAATCTAATCACATAGTACAACCTCTAAACTTACATTCTTAACTATATGCTTTAGTGAACCGTGATACGCTGGGGCTGTTCTTCAGTTTGGATTCTAAACAGAATTTGAAGCTGATGCACAAAAACAGTATATAAGTAAATAATTGCAGCTCTTCTGCCTCTCATAATTTCCGTATAGACCTCTCATTGTATCTAATGAGCAGCACAGCCAGAAGTTCAGCCAATATTGCCATTCCAAGACATTCCAAAACTGCAAGCCAGAAACCTCAAAAATCACAAAACATTGCACTATTATGATTAATTTTACATTCTTCCACATCTCATTCCAAGTTTTGAATCTCAGACATTGTGCCCACAAGTTTTTCTAGAGCCCTGGGAACTGCATGTTTCCCTTAATGAATGCATTAATTCTTACATAATCCCTTGCTGCCAGTGGTATGGTATTCTAAAAAGAAAGCAAAAACAAGACAAACAAACAACAACAACAACAAAATTAACTATCATGAGACTCTTCGTGAAGTCACAAGAGTAAATATTCATTAGGCACTTCAGAGGTCTAATCTCATACCTGTAAACAAGTGTGTTCAGAGTGAATGCAAAAATTAGCTTTTTATCTGCAATACTTCATATGCTTCTCTCTGACATGGATAGCATCCAACCTACTTTTAAAAAATTGGCGCATTCACCTCCCAGGAATTATCTGAGGCATAATTACTGTTTGAAAAAAGGTTTCACTTCTCAGTGAAAGACTCTCTGAGAAAAAAAAAAAATCATTCTGACCATCGCCGCTGTAGTCCAAAATAATTTGTCCCATATTTTGAGTGTGTTTGTTGCCAGATAGCGTGAATATATTTTTATAACCTTATTTTTATTATTCATTGCTGGGTAACCTATTGTTTTGGAACCTAGCAAGAATCCAGTCAAATCCAAGTATTAAAGTTCTGCTAATGACCATTTTGTTAGAGTATTGACACCCCTCTGTTTTGTCTCTGCCCATACTAACCACCAACTTTCAAGAGACTGTTGTTTAATTAATTCTGCCACATGATGATTAGCATTGTCGAATATTTGATATCAGCTTTGAAACTGTGAGAAGAACTAAACTTGCAGATTTTTGTTATTGCTGCCATAAGTACAGTGAGTTCTCAACTTGAAGGTAATTGAAGGTAATTTGGTTCTTTCTGTGGAAAACATGAGAATGTAATCACTTTCTGCAGGTGCCTCTTAAAATTGCTGCACACATAAAATTTACTCTATTCTTTGGGGGATTTTTTAATATTTTCCTGGTAATTTAGGTAGAATGGTAAATAAGGTAGGTATCCATTGCAGTTGGCGCGCTGTTCTGCAAGCAGAGTGTGTGTCAGTAGTCACACTCAGAATACCTCAATCCAATAGATGAGGTCGTGACATAAAGATTTAGCTTAAATTTTTCACCAGAATGTACTACTACTTTTTCCTTCTCATGTTATTTGCTTCTCAGCAGCATAGAAACCGAACTACAGGAGAGTGTGAAGAGTAGAGCATTGTTATTTTTCATTACCCATTTTCTCCTGTAAATAGACTCACATTTGGTCTGCCAGGAAGAATAAAAAGCAGATTTTCATTTTTTTGCATGTTATATTTTTGAGTCAATGTTCAACAGAAAGTCACCTTGATTTTGGCACTTAACTTTCCAGTTTCTTCAGCAGTAATGGATTTGCCAGAAGGAAAATGGTCAATCTGTCAATCAGAGCTAAACTCCGTGGTCTTGAGAGAAAAGTGACCCTGGCACTGTGGTTTATTTTGGGGGTTAAAATTACCTAGAGCTTCTCGTTATACAGCTTCTGAAGATTTCCAGAGGAATTCTTTAAGCTAAGTGTCGGTATAGTTTGGCCAACTTTTAAACTGTCTTAGATTCAGACAGAAAATGGCTGTAATTTCCAAAATGGCCAAAATCCATAATTCAGTTATGAATAAGACTCTGTTAGTGATTTAATTATTCTGCATTTCACATTCCTAAAAATAATCAGAGCTTTCAGCTTCTCTTTCCTGCCTTGAGCACTTTCCTAACACAAGCTACCATTTCATGCGTGGATCTTAGAACAGGCACACTGCTGGGAAAGATCCCACTTTCTCTGTACATGCTTTTTCTTCAGAAATCTTATCTTGGATGTGGTAATAGTTTTCGTTCTACATTTGCCCACAGAAGTAAACAGCTGCATGAAAACAATGTAATATTAAAAATAATAATAATAAAAAAGCTTTACAGCTCTTCTTTTTTACATCATTATTATTATTATTGTTATTATTATTATTATTGTTATTATTATTATTTAAAGATAGGGACAGGAAGGAACAAAATAATAATGCCTGTAACAGGAAACCCCATCCTAAGTTCTAGTGAAAAATAACTTCTTCCTCCCCCCATCCACTTTGCAAGAGAGGTTTCAGTCCCTTGCCATGTCAATGGCAGACATCGTTGGAGAAAGCACAGTCAGCACTTCTGCATAAAACCCCTGAAACAAAACATTAAGTCACAGAGTATGCTGTCCCAAAGACTTGGAGGGCTGAGGTCACTGAGGTCAGGATCCTAGTAAGGGAGTGTTTTAATTGGTTTCTACTTTTTTTCCCCTGATAGCCCTCCTCTCTCTCCCTCCTCCCCTTCAGCAGCATTCAAACATTTGATCCATCAACTGCTGTGATTCAGAAACTGTATGAAGAAAACTGCAATTATACAAATATCACCATTACTGTGACACATTACAGATAGGGGGAGACAGGACCTCCACTACTAACTAATCCTGTAAATTGCTTAAAATAACAACTAAGAGCACTATACACTTTACTCATCCATTGTCAGACTGGAATAAATAAGTCTTTCTCCAACATGCCTAATCCTGCTAAACAGTACAAAATCCTATTACTCAATGAATTTTAAATCCTGCTTCAGCACCTCATTTTTCCTGGAGTGTTTCATTGTGAAAACCAGAAATTCAATACCTTATTTTAGTCACACAATCCGTAGCACGACTGATTTTCTCCCTCCCTTCCCCCAGCCTCTCCTCCCATGTTGATTGTGCTCAATAAGGTTTATGTTACGACCACTACAAATCCTGGTGCAGAAAGTAAAGGCAGCGTTAGCCTGTTTTAAAAACAGCCTGCACGCTTCTGTACCTACGCTCTTACTGTGCACTTTTGGAAGGTAATGCAACACAGATTTAAGACCTTGTTAAGTTACTGTTATGATGAACATCTGTTAAGTCATATTTCTTTTTCAGGTTCACCTATGTTAGCAGTACATCTTTATTGTTTTTCCCTTATTTGTATTTTGAAACATAAGTCTCACGAGATGCTGATGTTTTTAATCATTGAAGCCCTATGTTCACCAGATTTCTGGGACCTTGGAAATATATCAAAACTGCCTAAAGCCTAGAAATTTACTTTGAGTCTTATCCTTGTAATGTGGCAATACAGCCTGCAGAAACTGCAGGTCCCAGTGGGCAATACCTCTCTCTAATCCTAGCTGTGATGTGTGGATTTATGAGTGCTAGCAGAAATGAGATAGAGCTGTTTCAAACCATGTTGTGCAAATCAATGGACAGTCAGTGTCAAGTTTATCTGACCATCATGAGAGGATCGTTGTGTTTCTGAAAGAGAAATGGGAAACAGAGGAGGAGTTTTCTAATAAGTAAAACCCTCATGAAAACCAGTTCAGTAAGAGCAGGGTTACGTTTGATTTGTTTTCAGTGGTTTGCAAAGTGTGGGTAAGGCAATAGCTGGAAGTGAGAAGAGAACGTAAGAAACCAAACTTCTTTGCCTCACACTGCAATGATTTGATACAACACAAGGACCAAATCCCTTAAACTGTCTCAGAAAGTTGATTAAATATGCTCAGATTTGCTGGGCGTTGTGGCAAAGGACAGCATGCAAGACATCAGCTGGCAGGTCATTAGGGCTAGAAATCTTCGTTTCCTCCTGGACATATGTTAGCTGGTTTTGCTAGAGTTTCTTCTGAGCTCTCCTGATGTAGCTTAGATCCTTATTATCCTGTCCTGGTTGTGCCTCTGGCAATAAAATGAAAATCTAAGCCTGGGAGTTCAAAGGATTGTGTTACAAAATATATGCCATAAATATCTCATATCTAGTCTGAGATCTGTTTTGGTTTCTTGCCATCTTGCCATCTCTAAATGCTGTTTAAGACATGGTAAGTGTATTTGTTTTAACTATGCCTTTTTAATGGAATTCATTTATAATGCATGACCACGTTTGTGTTGTGCCTGACTCTGCACATTGTTCTGCACAGGCAGAGCCTGGCCCTGATTTTTTTAGGGCTTTATGAAATAAAAAATTCCATTTCTTTTCATGACTATATTTTCCCCTACCTGCAATACATTTTAAAAATAATCTTTCTATGTCATTTCTCCTTTCCTTATAAAATCCAATACAAACTGCTCAGGGATATATATTGCTCAACATGTATGTATGTTGTTTGTCATACAAACAATATACATAGTCAGAAATGAAACAGGGAGGTTAGAGTCTATGAAGCTACTGTCAGAAAGTCTCAGAATTTTAGCATCTAGAAAACAGTCTCTTTCTGTTGTGTTTCAGTTTTTTATGGTGGTGACCTTCCCACCAATGGCCGGGGTTCAAAACAGTTGCAACACAATGAAGTTAATAAATTTCTTCTTCTGAATACATCAAAGCATACCTCTTTATATAGTTGGCTGACTGACATCTCTCTTCTAAATATTTCTTGTGACAGACTTGTCAGGTGCCACAGAGTCATAGTGGGTCCAATCACATTAGGAAAGACAATTTGAGGTGTGAAGCTGATGGAGAAAATGAATACCTGCTCCTCCCAAGGAACCATTGCAGAGCGGGATTTGAGGGTGGGACAAACCAGTGCTTGGTAATGACTGGCAGAGGCAGTGATGATTTATGTGGGACCCTGAGTTCCAGTGTGGATGACCTGTGAACTCAAAGTGAACCTAAGCCAAAGCTAGAGTTACAGTCTGAGTACTGGGAAAATCACCTGTAGCTATGTCTGATTAAATATTTTGGATTAAATGTTTTTTTCTTGGACTTAAGTTGTTCCTGAAAGCAGGTTGAATTTATTTCTTTTAGCCAAATTTAAATAAGTTTATTTTTTTAAGTTTATTTTAATTATTTTTATCTGTTCTAACATAAACATTTTGACTTCAATTTTGAACAGATTTCTATTCAGACATATACAGAAATTTTATTTTAAAAAGTACTTTCACAGAGACATGAAACATCTTTTTTTTGCTGAGCCCAGCAATATTTTGTGTCTAAAATTACTTTGCATTGATACATTATGTCACAGACTATAGTATTATCCTGAAATCCTTTAAATTTCTGAATAATCATTTTTGTCTTTAGTGATTTGTAGCTGTTATATATACTAAGAGATGATTCCTCCAGCAATTAATCAGACAGACTAGTCAGCAAATGTACTGTAGTAATCTTGACCTACAGTCTTGACGGAAGTCTGGGAAACACAAACATTTCATGAATTCTGAATTAACTCAAAACAAATTAAAACTTTCATCTCTCTTACCAAGTTTAAACATTTAAAGATTAAAAAACAAAACAAAACAAAAAAAACACTATCATAGCAAATGAATTTTCCCAGTGATGTGAGGAAAAGGATTGAACATGTATATGGGGATAAAAATCACTATTTGAGATACAAGCAAAGAAGATGCTACAACTGTAAGAAGTGACCACAAAATAAGTTTTCTACATCTGATATTGATCAGTAGGAAAAAATATCCAAATGAGGAGTGCTAAGATTTTAAGATTGTAGGGCAGGTATCTGCAAAAGACTTAGGGGGAGGGGAAAAAAAAAGCCACATCTGCATCCTAAACTATGGAGGAACAAGAGTTATCTCAATACTAAACGTAGATTTTATGCATTTGAAGTGTGATATATTCTATTTGGATATGATTGAAGGTAGTACCACTGATGATGTTTTTTTGTTTGTTTGGTTGTTTTTTTATAAAGTTTTGTGGGCAAAACTTACAAATCTCTCTCTCAAAGATTTCACAATTTAAATTGTCAATATTTGCCAGTCCATTCACTCATGAGTAATGTTACATATATGAACCAATCACCCTGAACTCAGTGAGAGCACACATCAGCTTTTGCTGGGTTACAGTCCACACGACCAAGGATACGAAAAAATGGGGGGGAGAGCAAAAATGCTGAGTATGGGAAATCTATGTAGCAAATGTTATGAGGAAGCTGAGCTGAGCTGTGCAGGGCTGTACCTCAAATTACACACAAAGAAATGTATGTTTTTCTTTTGTCTATTAGAATCTTTGATTGATTCTGACTAATTCTTTCCTATGTGTTCTTTCCTTTCCAGTTCAGTCCATGTTGTGTTCCCACAAGTAGAAAAGTGTCATTTCATGTGCTTTTGCTGCAGTGAACCAGAGCAAAGCCTTTGTTTTCATAACATGTTAAACTGTATTCTTTAAATTTTTCATTGATCCTATTAAGCTTTAAAAACAGCCCCTTCTCTCTCCCTCCCCCCCACCCCTAATAAACAAGCAAAGGAAGAAAAATCCACCCCAGTTCCCCTAGGCAGTGGCTGGGAGTGATTGGCAGATTCTCCTCAGAAGAGACCCCAAGATCCTAACAGCAAGGGTTGCTGCAGGTCAGGATGGAGGCTTATTTACAGAGCTATGGAGCTCTGTAAAAGACTCCAGGACTGCAAAGATAGCAAGAGGTACTGTGGGGCTGTGGGGCACTAGGGTGGCATTTGCGCAGAGCTGCATGGCAGCTTGGGGAGAGGAAGAGGAGGGAGCTCAGCACAGGTCAGAAAGGAGGTCTTGGAAGAGCCTTTTGGGAGCCCCAGAACTGGAATAGCAAAGGGCGTCAAAGGTCAGGACTGAGGTGTTTTGGCAGCATAGCACAGAGGCCCAAGACTGCAATAACAGGAGGTGAAGCAGGTCATTGGCATTGGCAGGGATTTGTGGGAGAAAGTTGTGCAGAAGAACCTGCCTTGCTTTAGCTGAAATGCTGCTACTCCTACTCTTTAAAGAGTGCTGTATTTACCCCTAAACACAGAAAATATTTCTTTTCTAAAGCCTACTCCTCTGTAGTCTTAAAATGTCATTCTACGTATGGGAGGGAGGTGATATCACAGACTACAACAGTGATCATATTTTTGTATTGTTAAATAATTACTGATTTGAAAAGCAAAGCAAAACTGAGTTTTCAAAGGATCTTGGGAAGTTTATGTTTACCAAACTCCCAGGCTAAAGAGACTCCGCAAAGTCTGCAGAGAACAGCAAAAGAAGTCACTGTGTAGAATCCCTCAGGGCTCAAAGAAATAGCTCATAAACAGACTGAGGTCTTGGGTATCAGAGTGTAATCTGCTAACTCTTACAATAACGCATTTGCACTATTTATGAGGTTACCGACATGTGCTTAAATGAAGTCATTGCACTTTCCAATAATACATGTTAAAGAAAGAATAGAGTTTACTTCTTCTTGTAGAAAGATTTTTCCAGCAAACTCCAGCAGAAGTTTGTGAAGATTTGTCTGAGCTGCTCATCAAAATAAAATGGGAAGGTTGCTTCAGGTGAGAGTGTAATTAAAAAGAAATGGAGTTAAGAACAGTATGACTAGGTCTAGAGCTGGTTAAATTGTTTCTCTCCTCTTTTCTGTTCTCCTTTTCCCCCCTTCCCCTGAGAAAAAACAAATTCAGATTTTGTAGTAAACTCTCCTAGACTGTGTTTAGCTTGATCCCTTCTATGTACAGTAGGAAACATGTTTACCTCATGACACATTTTGTTTCATATGATTAATAAGGAATGAAAAAGAACTGCAATTTCATAGTAGGTGCATGTCTACCAAAAAAAAGGTATTTTACTAGGCATTAAGTATTTACTGGGTATTTACTTTTCCATTAAGGATTAGAGAGCATGCTGTTGTATTCTGTCATACTTAAATTGCTGTAATCCAAGTGTCATGAGCAATAGTCACATTAAATATCTTGTGAGGAACCTGCTATAAGAATAATAGCATAAATATTAATATAATAATAACATCGTCAGAGCTGTGAGAGGACGCATAAGAGGGCTCCAGGTGCTGTAACAATACTCAATATTGCAATATACAAGGCCCTGTAGAAATATTAAATTGAGGTAACAACTAAAGAAATAAGGTCATCTTGTAGGTATTCCTTGATGGACTTTAAATGATCCTTTCTGTCTAGAAATGTGAGGGGCAAGGTGCTCCAGGAGTAGGATTATTTTTTTTTTTTAAGGCATAACCATATGTCAAAAGTAGACCACTTGTTTTAGAAGTACTCCCACTGCAGCTGTTTAATACATATTCTTTGTAGTCCACTTTGCTGTAGCTCCTTGCTCATCGAAATGCTTACAGCCTCCTCATTGCTCATTGCTTGAACCATGTGATAAACTTCTGATGTTCTTGCTTCTGCTTTCCTGCACACTTCAGTGCAAAATCCTTCACATTCAAGTGAACAACATAAAAAAATTCTCTTCTGGCTTTTTCTGCCTTTTCCATCTTTGCTTATTTCTATTTACATAACTCTTTTTGCATGGTCTTCCTGTGCTTCTTTCCAGACTGGGAACCTCTGCTCTATACCACCAAGCTCCGATCCTCCTCTGTGCACTTACATTCTCTGCTTCCAGATCTCCGCTTCTCAGAATTCCTCTGGTGATAACTCACAGCAATAAAAATGTCATATACATTTTACCCATTACTGGATCTAATCTAAAGAGGCATGAACTATACAGATTTATTCTGCAGTCTGTTTGGTATCTGAGCTCTGTTGTTACAAAGAACATGGGAGTCTTTCTCTTTTGCCAGTGCCAATGCTATACTCACAATAGGAATGCTGAAGCATAGCTTGACGGTTGTACAAACAAACATGACTTCAGACTATGTGGCAGGTGAGACTGGGTTGCAGTAACCAGAATCTCTCACAAGAGTGCAGATGCCAATGAATGGTGGTAATGGAAACTTCCACACCCAGAAAACTGATCTGTGGGGGTTGACACAGAGGGGGGGCAAAATGAGCTGTAGCACTGAAACTGGCAGTTCCCTAGTCTGCTCACCTTTCTCTCAAAGGAAGGCCTGAATTTGGAAGCGTGTAAGAGCAAAAAGGAGACAGTCTCTGATGGAAAGTAATATTGACAATATTGAAAGCGGAACATTGGCATATTCTTCTCATGGCATATTAGATCTCATGAGTTCACATTTGTTCTAGGATGTGCAATTATATAGAAGTATTCTTTTTTCTTTATATATATGTTGTTAATAAGAAACTAGATTAAATAACTTAAATATGCATTTGGATCTGAATCTATTAACAGGTCCAGAGGAAGGCCACAAAGTTAATCAGAGGGCTGGAGCACCTCTCCTATGAAGAAAGGCTGAGGGAGCTGGGGATGTTCAGCCTGGAGAAGAAAAGGCTCCTGGGTGACCTTATTGCAGCTTTTCAATATTTAAAGGTGGCTTACAAAAAAGATGGAGAGCAACTTTTTGCTCAGTCAGATAATGAAAGGAAAAAGGGAAATGGTTTTAAACTAAAAAAGGGGAGATTTAGATTACAGGTTAGCATGAAATTCTTCACTCAGAGAGCGCTGAGGCACAGACAACAGGTTGCCTAGTGAAAGTGTGGATACCCCATCCCTGGAGGTGTTCAAGACCAGGTTGGATGAGGACCTGGACTACCTGATCTAGTGAGTGGCATCCCTGCCCATGAGAGGGAGGCTGGAGCCAGATGGTCTTTAAGATCCCTTCCAACACAAGCAATTCTATGATTCTATGATTTGTAATCACCAGGTTCTCTACAAATGCTGTAAAATGCCAATTGATAAACACAACTGAAACATGAAGTCTCTCTGTGTTTGAACACAGAAAATAGTGTACTAGGTTACAAACACATTTTCCTTCAATTGTTTGTGTTTGCCCTTACAGCATAGTTTATTGTGTTCCCTGTTCAGAAGAAAACAGCTGAGAAAACTAGTCAGTTTTCTTTGTAATTTTTCAGCATCAGTTTTAACTATAGTTAAAGCTACAGGGTCATCCTTTAATTCCCTGATTCCCTAGGCAAAGAATACAATTAAACACAGTTTTAGCACCAGCAACTCCATCCATTTTCAGCATAACGCTCAACTGCAAACTTAAATAAATTGCTTTGCTGAATAACAAAGAGGTTATTCTTATCCTTAAGTGCTTTGCTGAACTACATGCTATATCTCTGGGCTATAGCTGGTCCCCGCAGTACAGATATCAACAGATTCTGCACTTTTTTAGCAGATCTGAGATGAAAACAGTAGAATGCAAACATACATATAACAGGAAATAGTATAGAGTGTAGATAACTCATGCAAACTAAAACAAAGACAAGGCAACTGTGTGTGACTGCACGGTCAATCATAAACATTTTTCCTGTAGTTCCACTGTGAAGAGGAAAAAGAAAAAAAGAGAAAAAAAAACAGCTACAGACTGTTACTGCACAGTTGTCAGATTGTTATAGAACCACAACTCTGTCAGGCTGAGATTTTTTAAAAAGTAATAAGAAATAAACAAACAAACAAAAAGCTGATATGCAGTCAAATGAGGCCATATATTATACATCACATGGCAGTTTTTTTCAAACCTTTAATTGGAACTGGTAACATTTCATAAACATTTTATAACCTTTCCTATATTTAACAAGCAAGTTCTGTAATAAAACTACTTAACACCATTGGAATTATGCGTCTCAGTACAGTGTTGATTGTCAGAACCATTCCACAGTTAAAACATTCACATCAAAAAGGTGTGTCTTTAAAAAATAGAAAATATTTATGAATATACAGGATCATTTATTTATGTCTTTATTTATTCATTTATTTTATCTCAGAAGGTTTTTATTCATATAAGTAGGGAATCTAGTTGTGGGGTTTAGTTCTTTATCCATCAAACATTAATCCAGGTCTGCAAGAACTCCTCTTGAAGGCAATTATGTTATTCATGTGCATGAAATTGGGAGTGAGCAGGCCTGGGCCTGGATAAGTGACTCCACATGATATATTTATCTCTAGAAGCTGTTTCCCTTTTTCCTTTGTAGGTACATTTTTACACTATGTAAAAGTTCAGTAAAGTAGTTCAAACATGGAATCGGAAAGAAAAATCTCTGCAAACACAAAATTTAATCACTACTAAGAGGTACATAAGTGATTAACAATGGCAAAATAGTAAGCGTCAGGGCTATATTTCAGAAGTCAGAGTTTATCATGGACCAGCTCTGCAGAGTATGAGCCTGGGGAAAGAGTGAGTTAATGGCTCTTCTTACTTCTGACCTTCATGGTGTATATGCAAGATACCCGTCTGTGCAGGCCACACCAATATTGTTCTTAATTTCAACTCTGACATGTACATTGCTGACAAGTTCTGGCAGAGTTGTAGAAAGGGACTCTTGAGCAACCTCTATTAGTAAACATCCCTACCTCCTTCATCTATAAAATTTCTTAATAAAAATAAAGTCCTAAGCAGGTTCTTGAATTTGACTGTTAAGGGTTTGATATATTTAAAAAATCTCAAGTACTTCAAATCAGTTTTCCTCTTTGCTGGCATTCAAAAATTGACAAATCAAATTAATCAGTTCTCCTTTTCTTTATTCTCCCTGAATTTCCCTTTCTATTAGCAAGTTTAACACAGCCGGCTGCTTACTTCCATATCTTTACAGAAGAATATTTCTTTACATCTATTCACTGAACTAAAAAAAAAAAAATCATGGTATAGATGATGATGTCCTTCTAACTGATATCATTTCTTACAGCTCACATGTTTGGACCCAGTTCAGAAAAATGTGGTAAGAAGGACTGAAAATCACTAGGGAAAAAAAAAAAAAAAGTATTCATTTCCACCTGTAACAAAACTCTTCACTCTGTTCATTAATGACAAATGGAAACGGTCCAACCATTACAACATATCACTCACTGCACCTCTGATATGATATAAACCCTTGGAATGATAGCATCTGTTTCTTTTTCATTCCAAAGTTCAGAATGGTTGTGCAAAAAAAGGTATTTAATATTGATCGATATAACTACGAGAGCTGGTGGGACTGCACAGGATATTAGCAGTCTTTAATGTTTGATCCAATGAGGCAAAACTTTTATGCTAAATATCAGCATTCTTAGATTCCATATGGAAAATTTGTAAGCTGTTTGTTTTGTGGGGATAGAGAATTTCAACCATCTATATATTGTGCTTTATTCTTTTCTCTTTTTCTCCCCTATTTCAACCCCGTCCCAAATATATTAGCTCAAGAGAGCATAAATCAGCATTTGTTCATTTTCCTGGATCTTCTGCAGTGCCCCAGAGATCCTAGTTATCATTAAGCGTCCACATGTATTGGTTCTATTCCTTCCACACCCTGCACATATACAGGACATGACTTTCCTTTCTATAATACTTTGTTCTGTATCAAGCTGAAGGGAGTTAAAATCTAATTTGTGCCTTTGACTTTTTGGTATCAGGCTCAGGTCTGGGAATAGGCATGCAGCATGCAGGCAGGCTATTCTTGTAATTAATTAATTGTTTTTGCTGGCTGCTCTGAGAATCTGTTCTTTGTCCTGTATATCTGATAATGTCATGACTCTAAGATTCTTTATAGCCATAGTGGATAATGTACCTTAATGCATTTGTATTGTGGAGTCTTCAGATGGGTTCCAAGCTGTGGTCTTATTAACAGAAACCAGAGCAGGGTGGAAGCAGACTTCCTGATAACCACACATTCAAGGCCTCTCATTCTGACTCTTCTCCCTCCCTTCTTCTGTGACCTCTCCCACTCACAACCCAGCCACAGTGTAGTCATCCTTTCTTACAGGAACAAACATCTTGCATTCCCTAATCTGTTGCTTCTAATCTCACAATTTGCACTTGCCAAAATGCCATATTTATAAACACAGACAAAGTCCAGCGCCTCCTGTTCCCAAAGCACAGGCATCCACCATATGGATGAATGAGGAATCTTCCTATACTCTAGGAGATTTAGGGCTCATGACTAAAATAACAATAATATCCAGGTGTGAGGTACTGGTTTTATATCTGGAGCAAGGGAACAGTAAACATGAAACAGTACACAAACAGCAACATTGGATGAAGTCATTGTTATTTTTGCTCATTTGAAGTACTTGGTTCAAAATCAAACACCTAAAGGTTTATTGAAGTAGAAACACAGCTAAAAAAAAGTACCATGGTGACTGGCTAAAATGCTAGGGACCTTAAAGGTTTTAGCCGTTCTATCACCATGTTGATTCACAACAACAGGACTGCTGAAACCCTAAAGACATACTGGATCAGAATTCCATTTAGCCTAATCACCTGCCTCCTGCAGTGATATGGATAGTTTAAGAAAAATAAGAGAACAGGCACACAGCAATACTGCCACTTGCTCAGCTTCTCAGCACCTGTGGCTTAGAAGTTCCTCACATCCCAAGCAAATATTCACTCTACAGGTGCAGAGGGTCTGATGCATTCAAACACACATGCTGTGCAGTTACTCTTGGCATGTCCAATGACTCTTTTGAGCACTGGAGGTATCAGATTTCCTTTATGTGTACTGGTGTCCCTTGCAATGCTTACAAATTAAACCCTGCAGGTTTGCTGTATATGAAACTCAGTGTGCCTAGACAGTGTAGCACATGCACTGATATTTCTTTCTAGGAGTCTGGATGAAGATAACAAAGAGAAATAGAAAAAGAGAATAGAAAATGTCTCTGCTCGAGAAAGAACAAAGGTGCTAAAGAACAGCTGTGTTCAATCCTTTCATAGCAAGACTGTCAAAAGTTTGCTCTTTTACAAGTGACTTTTCGTACCATAGGCTTTTGGTTCAATCCATAGATGTCACTTTAGATATCTGATCATCAACTATTACCAGAGGCATACCATAAACTTAGACTGTCTTGACCTGTTGAGATGTGTGCACCTGGGGTAGAGGAGGTCAAAGAGATCAAAATTTCTGATTATGATGACAATCATCTTAACCACTTTCTATAAATTCTAACCCACAGCAAGCACCCACTCTACATATTAGCCAATAATTTGCAGGATCATCCATAAGCACAATGAAAAGTCTTCATTATTACCCTCTTTCAGTTTAAGCAGATGTGAAGGACAGCAAGAAGGGAAAACATACATTGCAAACATGCCACATGAACAGAGTAGGGGTGTAGGAATAGTGATTTACATTGAAGACTTACAATGCAATTTCACAGAACTAATTAATCAGAAGCATCAAAATAAAACTAACAGGTTGTAAAAGGGAAGCAGGACTCATACTGGTCTTGTGAAAGTGAACAAGATGATGGGATGAAGCAGGATGGGGTTTTAAGCAAGTAATCTTTTGTCAGCAAAAAAAGAGAATGTAAAAACTAGTGAACATCATGGGATCGTCAGAATGGCAGCCGGATGTTGTTAACACATAATTATAACAGCTTTTAAAAGGTTGGAGAAATCTTAACTGAATAACCAATACTATTTTTAATAAAGCAGATGACTTGTACATTCAAAGGTTTCATGATAACAAATTAGCAAATAAGTGCTAATGGGTTTCCGTGTCTGCACTTCAGAGTGAGAAAATCGGTCAGAAATGAGTTGCATTTTTCCTCTTCTCATTTAAAAGAAGTGATATTTTGACTTGTAAAGAGCCAAGCGCAGTTCACGTGCTTAGTTTCCTCTGTGCTGCACATAAAAACAGGAAAAGCCAGTCTTTTGGCTGTGCTTCTTTTTATTGTTGGTTGTTTGACATGTTTTTCTATTACAATTCACATCAGGGAGCATTTATCTCTGTTATGAAAACCAGTTGGCCGATTGTTAGGAAAGAAAGCTGCGCTTCCCCAATAGGAAGTCAAGTGTCTCTACAGTGTCGTAGGAGGGCATTCTGTAGCTGAAGTCAACATGTGTCGGTGCTAGGAGACTACGCGCAGCACTGGAGCACTGGTGCTCCTGTCTTTGATTAGAACAAACAAGCTTCACCTTGCACACGTTGGGAATTGGTGGCATGCACAGCGGGCAATGCCAAATCCAGTAGTAGTCCCACTTCCTGCCCATTAGAGGTGGGGGGAAGGTTTCGATGACAGTGCCTTTTTTGCAAGATTAGCAAGCAGAAGCTGTGAGGTTGCTTTCTTTCTTTTCCTGATGTTGATTATTTTGAAGGAGCTACTCAGCTACCCTCTGAAAAATATTTGCTTTATTCACTTTAAAAATATAAATATTGCACCTACAGGCTTTTTTCTACTTCCTCTTTTTTTTTTTTTCCAAAGCAGTTAGAAATAAAGTATTGTTTCCAGTTGTGTTTTATTCATGATCTCTCTCTCTATTCTATCTCTTTTATTTCTTTTTTTTTTTACAGCCCTAGCATTTGAGAGGTCACTTTTTTTTTTATTATTATTATTTTTAATACAAATTCCTTAAATGTTCATATTCAGTGGTGCCCAATTATTCATGTGGGCATTTTTTAGAGTTTGCACTCCTGTTCAGCAAACTTGGTATATATGATTAACTCAAGGGTGTAAACATGACAGTTCAAAATTAAGCCATTGGCTGATTTGCTTCTACCAGCCAGTCTTTGGGGCAGTGCATGGGTGACATTACATATTGGAGAAGA
Source organism: Cygnus olor (assembly GCF_009769625.2). Taxonomy (NCBI): domain Eukaryota; kingdom Metazoa; phylum Chordata; class Aves; order Anseriformes; family Anatidae; genus Cygnus; species Cygnus olor. The sequence goes on from NC_049169.1 coordinate 70,936,097, forward strand.
GCAACTAGTTACATTTGGTCCTGATTGAATAAGTATGACTTAATCTGTCTAGAACAAAGAATAAAATGTATTTTAAGTATCATCCAAATAATTTATCAAGGACAGAAAGCTCAAGCTTTGTAATATATCAAAATGGGCTTGAATAAGTACTCAATAACTATTTTTTCAGCAAAATTCACATTTGAAGTCAAACTTTGTGTTTGAATAATGATGTTGTCAGAATCTGAGTAATAATAGGGAAAGTCAGATCTTAAACCTTTATGCATATTTTATGACTTGGTCGTATATCCAGTAATGTTTTAAATACGTAATTTAATTAGTTTACTTTCTTTTTAAGTCTTTATATTATAGTGTGTTTGGTAGTTGTGGTTTGTTTATTTATTGGATTAATCAAATTATCATGTAATCCTGTATTTATTATTATTAATATTTCTCTTGGATGAGTATTTGTTATTATACATGGGTTACAAGCTAATAACAATAGCTTTAGGAGTAGAAAACCAAACAAAGATAAAACAACAGAATTCTCACCTTTTAAACTGCTAGTATAACGCTGGGTTTTGTGAACTTACCTTTTGGGCTGAGTTTGACCTTTGTAAACTATATAAAGGCAGGAGACCAGACTCAAGTGTTCATATTCTAACAGCCTTGTGTGCTGTAATTTTTTCAGTGGATACCAAACAATTGTTCTAGTGCAAGATACAGTAACGTAATGTGCTGTCAGCTGCCTTTGAAGTTTGCATTGTTCCCTATTGCTTTTGTTCTTTTATTAAGACCTTAGAAATTTTGCATACTAGATTAAATCTGTGGGAAAAATATTTATACCAAGAGATCTTGCTAAGATAAAAAGCTCACGGAATGCTTGTCAATTCTGTCTTATCTAAATACAGACAAAACCATGGTACAAGAAAAATAATTGGCTCTAATGAAAAAATACAAAGCAAACAAAATCCAACTAGTGGGGTGTTTTTCAGTTTGTTTCCCTAAGATTTTAGAATTCCATATAGCAAAGAATACAAACTTCTTCATCAAACTATATTGAGTCCAAAGTATTTCAGACTAGACTTCCTCTGTATTCCAGTTAGTTTCATCTGAAATTATGCAGAACTTAGTCTATAGGTATATCACCTAACAGTATTAAGAGCTACAGATATTTAGCATTTCAGATTTTCATTCATGTACACTCCATTATAGAAAAGAACACATTTTTGTAGCTTTTACCTGATTTACAGCTTTTTGGAACATTTAAAGCCCTCTTAATAGTGTAGTTTCTACACAGTTTCTTCTTTATAACACTTATGTTGAGATAGAAGTGAATAATGTTATTGGCAAAAGTGCTTCTGCCCATAACTCTCTGAATTAAAATAGGATAGAAAATAACCTAGAAATCTTTAGAATATTTAGATATTAAAGGTATATTTGGGGATTGTATCAACAAAACAAACAAACATACTTTAAGTCTAAAATCTTAAGATTTAGCTTTGTGGATCAGTGTGGTATAATCAATAGAAGGGTTCAGAGCTCTCTAGAAGAAACTCATTCCCTGGATAAATGGATAAATTAAAAAAAAAAAAATTGGAAGCAAGATCAAAGTGATTTTGCTGCCTTGCTAAGTTTGCATCCATTAGCAGAGGTTACTTCTAAAGAGCAAATATTTGCCTTTGAAATGGAGTAGAATGCCCCAGGTATAGTGTTCAAAAACATTCCCATAAATACCAAAGATATCATCCTTTGCCTCTCATTTCAAGTGATATTACTTTGTATGGGAAATCATATCATCCCACAATATATTTTAGGAAGAAAGTATAAATATTTCCATCAAGGCCACTTGATCTATTTGCTTACTATCTGCTACCTCCTTCTGAGACTGCTTTTGTCCTTGGCATGAAAAAATAAATAAATGTTTCTCTATTCATCAGTAGATTCTTCCTTCTTCTTAGAAGCATCCCTGTGAAGGAGCTAAAAATTCTGCTGAAATGAATGAACAATAAAATTCTCATGGACTTCAGCAGATGAGTTCATGCAGGGTTAAAATGAGAACCTGTTTTGAAAAGACATCCAGAAAATGGGGAAAAGTCGTTACAGTATTTCACTAAGGCTTGACAAATAAAGAGGATGCTGTTGAAGACAAGCTTTAATAAAAAATAAAAAAAAGTTATTGGTGTCAATATAATAAGCAGCTGGGCGAAATTCCACAGATAGACAGCATCACTGAAAAGTGTTTTCTACCTTTCAAATCTGGTAAACATCTTTTGTTTTTGAACACAAAACAAAACACAAAATGTGTAACAAAAATCTGCTATAACAGGCTAACTTTAGGCCCCTTTAACATACCCAGAGTTGATCTTCAGCCTTCAGTTTGTGTAGCAGTTCACCAACATACGCCTTCACTGTTGTTTTGGTCTGCTGTAATAATTATTCATTAAAATTGACTGCACTTTTAAATAAAAGATTTGGTAAAGCTTCTCACAAGTAAATCTAATCCCTGTCATATTTGCCTAATTTGGTTACATCTTCATTGTTACTATTGTTATTTTTTGTAATGCAATAACATGTATAGATCTCATGCAAGATCAGGGGCTTGCTGTGCTGGACACTTTATAAATAGAGAATATGAGACAGTCCCTATCCCTCAAGTACTCCTAGTCTAAATAGACACAGTAGGAAAGGAAGCGGAAGCATGAAGCACTAAAGTGATTTTGCCTGAGGTCACACAACAGGTCATTTCTAGGTTGGGGTAAAGAAGCTGGTCTTTCTGCTGCCCTTCCAACATCTCTTGCCAACACATCTCAGGTGGTGAGTGAAATTTTCTTAAACATTTACAGTTGTGATGTTGCACGTATTTAGATTTGTGTTTTGGAGATTTGCTTGCCACAAAGTTGGTCCCTGCTCTTTTATGTTAATGTTAAAACCTTTAAAAGTGACAGTAGTTTTGGCATAAAAATAGAGCGTCATCGAGAGGGAAGCTGGATTTTGTAAGTTATAAGAAACATCATTTTGCGAATGAGAAAGTTTTGCCACTGTTGTTGAACGGTTTTCAGATAGTGCTGCTAAATGAGCTCTTCCTCCTTCTGTCCTTGTTGTAAACTCACTGCATACAGGCATGGCCAGTAGTGCTTTTTGGTCAGGAAAATGAGCTGACTGTTTTAGGATGAGATGGACTGTGACAGGCCTGAATGTATATAGCTTGGAGTGTTAACTAAAGTCACTTGTATTACCTGATTTTGAACCATCTTCAATATTCCTTAGCATCTCCAGTAACATTATTTCTTTATGGGTACTGTTTTTTTGGCTAGTTTGTTGGCTCTCTAGAAGAATTCTAGTCAAGAATTAAGGAAAGTACGACTGAGATCATGTAGTGCGTCACTATAATATTGCATGGAGTGTAATTTTGAATATGTCTATTTAACTGTGTTTGTCAGCTCATTTATGTAACATAGGAATACAGTTCACCTCTGGTATTACTGTTACCAGTTAACAGATTTTGTACCAAAGATTTTCAAAATTTAGGAACCTGACCTAACTTTGACATTAGCCCTATACTGACAAGGGGTTGAACTATGCTTCCAATCTGGATGAGTGTACAGTTCTCTTTTTAGTGGTGACCTAGCCACTTCATTCTCACACCTTTTATAGCTGTGGCAGAACATTGTCTAATTCTGAGGTAGTTTTATGTTAATAACTCATTTAACACAGCGACTGCAAGCAGTTTAGCCCACATTTTCACTTTGCCCTTTTTATCTATAAAGAATACCTGAGATGCAAACTCAATGCACGTCCTTGCAGAGTAGACCAACTACTCTTTATTCTTTGGCACTTTAGAGAAAGCACTGAGGTTGCTCACATTTCTGAGTTCTAGTAGGCTAACTAATGTGCTTCTGCTTGTGTTTTTGTGGACTTGAAATCATGTTGTGTTTTTCTCTTACCGTTGCATAGGTCTCATACCTATGTAACGGATAAACCTTACAAATAAGCCTTACATAGAAGGAACAGGGCAGGCTGTATACTAATTGTGGTCTTCCCTAATACCCTGCTTATTAGATGGTGCTGGCATAGCAGCTTCCCATGTACTCAGGAAGTTTTCCAGTGAAAACTTCAGAAGATCTTTAGAAACACTTCAGTCACCGCTATGTGTTGTTGTTTTCTGTTTTTTCCTCTCTCCTCTCTCATTCTTTATTACTCTGAAAGTTTGCATGAAAATGAAACCTTTTTTATCTGAAGAGTTCATCTTAGTCTAGTAACCATTCCCCACCTGAAGGCCTTAATTGTGTCCACAATAGCCGTTTGTTCAGTCTCACACAGAGGATTATGGCTTCAGGTGGGCAACAAGCAGTGGGAGCAGATGGAATCCCAGGAAACACAGATACCATTCTCATGCAAATCCGTCTCCAAAAGAGAGAAAAGAAAATATATTCAATGCAAACACTCCTTTAGTGAAACCTTATGATCAAGAAGTCAAAGGCACAAAAGTCAGAAGTTTCAGCAGTAGGGTTTCCACAGCAACTCTAAACTTGGCTGTCTTGTTGCATTTTTCATGACACTTTTAGCTTTTGTGTCTATCTTCTATCCTGAATTGCTACTGTGGATCTGACCCTTAATGTCTGAGAAAGTTAGAAGTTTGGATTCTAAATATCTGGGAAAAAAAAATCATCTCCGTTTAAAACCACGGTCAAACTATGAGCATAAAAAAAGCTGAACTTAAGTTTCTCTGGGAACTTAGTTTATCTATCTGACTTCTGCAGGTCTAAAAAACATCTATAATCATGGTGTATGAATAAAAAGCTTTTGTACTACATTTTGTTTTCATTGTCTTTGGCTTTTTATATAGTGGGAAAGTATATCGTCTGTAGTTCCTTGCAACTCCTTTTGTTTTCAGTTTGTGTTCAGCTTCTTGGACAAAAGTAAGGCCTTTGAGGGCAAAGGAAACGTGAAGTAGCCAAGATCACTGAAAAGTTGTACAGACATTTATCTGAATTGCTAGCCTAACTGTCAATTTGGTACAAAGTTTACTTGTACGCTGAATTTCCCATATGCATATTCATTCAGACTTCTAAAAAACAGTTTCCAATTTTCTTGAAGCTGACTGTAGTGTAATAACGTGTATACAAAGGCACATTTTGCTTGTTTCATGTTTTCCTTCAGAGTCAAAGCTAGTTAGTAGTTGAACAATGTGGCTAGTCCATCTACAGGTGTTTCAGTCTCCCACCTTTGTTAGTTAATCCAGGCAGTTAATTTTCCTGCCGCTTTTCTTCAGTTGTAAGAATAGCCAGTCTATTTTGTTTAGGATTATTGTAATGGCTGTGCAGTGACACAGATTTTAAATGAAGAAAAGAACTAATAGGTGTGATGATATTTTACTATACTATGTTTTCTTTACACAAAAGCAGTAAAACCAGTGATCATCTGAATTTTGTTGCAAAAGGGTTGTTCAACTGTGTTCTCAAGGTCTCCAGTCTCCTGTCAGAAACACATCCCCACTCTGTATTTCCCGAGGGCATAAATATAACAAAACAAACAAAAGAATGAACAAAATTTCCTAACATCTATTTGGTGTGTGTGTACAAGAATTGGCTAGCCTTCATATTGCTCAGATCAGAAGTGGTTAAACACTTATTGCTGAGTATATCATGGTCTTCTCCCTTTCTTAGCTGTAATGCGTAACAGAGGACTTTATGTAGAGATCTGCTTATTTAGATATCTGCCACAAAACTGGGCAATATAAGTGTGATTGCTGGTGTGACTGAAATCTTCTTTTTGAGGAACTACTGAGGTGACCCTTAGATTACTGTGTTTAGAGGTGATTCATGAACCACAAGAAAATAGTTTATAACTCTGAAAAGAATAACAAAAATATGACCCCTCAAAAACAAACAAACAAACAAAAAAGTAGAAATTACATGAGCCCAATATAAGTTGTTGATTGTTGCTGACGTAAATGGGAGGAAGAAAAAGTATTTCAATCTGCTGGGCAACATGCTAACATTGCAAAGGGGAAAAGTATTAGAGCACATACGAAGACTTCATGAGGATTAGTAAATTTCTGGTGTAAATTCCCAAACTTCAGTCTATGCCCAAGGACCATGAATTTCTCTGTGCTGTTCCCCCGGCACCTGTTGTCTGGAACATCCATTCACTGCTAGCTGGCTACTTAGCATCTGAACCACTGATGCTTCTGAAGGGAGGAAGCAGCCAGATGTGAGGAATTTCTGCAGAGGAGACGAAGGACTGAGTTTTGGCAACTTGCATTTGGAGGTGGTAGAGGCCAGTGAGTGGGAGGTAGGGAGCAGGAGGGTATGGAGGCCAGTGAATGAGGGTAGGGAGCAGGAGCTGCAGATGTATGGTGGGGAGCATGCTCTTGCGGGAGCTGAGATCCAGCCAAGCGGAACAGCATGCTGCAAGTTAGGTGTGAGGTTTGCTAAAGAGCTGTCTGCAGGTATGCTAAGTATGTGGTAAAATTGAGTGTGAGCTGGTAGTGATTCATGCTCACCTGATGGTAAGTCTTTTGGCAGGGATTTAGAGAAGGAAGAGGGGGAAGAATGGCTTTCAATGAAGGACACGCAAGCACTCGACCCATGCAACCACCTAGGAAAGCTGTTGATGTTGTGCATATGATTTGGGGGCTGTTTGGAACCTTTCTGACATTAAAGGAACTTTTGTGTGAGCAGAACTGGTGGTGCAGAACAGGGCTGTTACTCAGCTACCCAGGAGGCTTCCACGGTGGGTGGTAAGCCATTGGGAGTCGCCAGATGGCTGCTGAGCTTGTGATTAAGGTGTTGGGACACCCAAAGGAGTACATTTGAAAACATATCTTGGACCACACATCATTGAGTATGACATTAACGTTCTGAGTATGGCATTAATTTTCTGTTTTGTAAGGAGTCAAATTTATTAACAATTTATATACTTGAAGCTCTGTGTGTTGGGCAACACACCCTGCTCTCATTATTGTTAATGGCAATAGAAAATATGCACATAACCCCACCATGTACTGCCTAGGCAATTTGCCTTTAACAGTACAAGTTACTAGAAAACAAAATTAAATCATGTAAGTAAGAAAGAAAATGCCTACATCTTGACTTTATTTCACCTTAGACTTCAGTGTTTAAAAAATGTTAAACCACTTGGTATTAATCAAATCAAGCTGGCTAAATTTGCCTTTTAGGTATCTGAAATGGAACTCTGTTTTATAGCCTGAAATACTGTTTTTTAGGAAGATAAAGTTGTGAGAACCTTTGACTGATCTGTAGTAAAATATTTTACTGCAATTTCATTTGCCTGAACAAATATTTTTAGAACATTAACAGAAATGTATGGCATAAATTTCAAAGCCCATCGTATAATTTCATGTACAAATATTTATATACATGGACTCAGGGAAGTTAAAAATGTAATGTTTTTATAGAAAATATACAATACACTGTATACTCACCATACAGTATATAGTATCTAAAATGGGACAAGGGAGGAGTTTCTTTCAGTATCTTCAGTAAAATATCTTTCACTTAAAATGCCACTGTTACACGTTAGCAAAGTAGAAATTCTGTTCTAATAAACCAAGAAACCTGTATATATGTAACTAAGGAGATGCTGTTGATGAAGATGAGATAGTATCACAGAGACTGCAAGTGCAGGAACTCTGTGTTTTACAGGACATAGCCTTTGCCTTTACTCACTAAATCTTCTGTCCCCCACGTAATCCATTCCTCCCTATTGCTTTTCACAGAAAATAGGCATAGGCTGCTACTCATTATGTATTTGATATATATTTGAGGGGAGGTTTGCAATGCAGGTTCATCCCAACTCTGAATCTTTGATTCAAGCCCTGCCCCATCTCCTGTTCACAGGTTTAAAACCTGATCCTGAGTTTAAACACCTCTGACCCTCAACCAGAAACTTGCCTGCACTCCTGTGCTCAGCACGAGGAGATGGGTCCTACCTTACATTGACATGTAATAAATATACACTTAGATGAGTGAGCTTACGGACAGCCAATTCAAGTGCCCTCATTCTCAAATCACTACAGGCTGGTTTCAAAGCTAATTTTTCCTCCTTCCCTGCCAAATGGTTACAAGACAGCACTTGGTTCACAGATTTGCTAAGTTTCACCTGTGGTTGTTTTTGTTTTGTTTTGTTTTGTTTTTTGTTTGTTTGTTTGTTTTGTTTTGTTTTGTTTTGTTTTTCACAAGGGCATGTGCTAGCACACGGAGTTACCCAGTTGAAATAATGACGTCAGACTGAGGCTGACCTAACAGCTCATGGCTCACCACTACTGATGGGGACAGGTCTTGCTTCAGCTGCACACCGCTCTCCTCTCTTCTCTACCCATCATGGTATAATACTGTTCTAAGCCAGTTCAGACAGCTGTATCAGCCCAAGAGCAGTCTGACAAAACCCTCCCAGGTCAGTGTATTGAATTATCTTATTGAGCCTGAGGAAGTGAGCTGCAACTGTCCATAGAGGACCAAGAGATGATAGGAAAGGGAAACAAAATGAAATAGTACTGTTCCTTTCTATACTAGCAATTAAATGTCAGTTTGATTCAGCTGAAAAAAAAAAATAAAAATTAAAAAAAAATAAATAAACTTGCCATCAAAGCAATTGTTTTTGACTGCTATTCAACTTTAATGTTACTGTTTCTGCTTCTGAATCCAGGAAGTTCTTCTGTGCCCCAGACACCATGAACTACAGCATAGCTCTGGCAGGGTTTGGGTTCCCAGGCCTGGGCTAAAATGGGGCTCCTGGACCTGTGGGCAGGGGTGGGAGGAGGCCCAGGTAAGGCAGGTCAGGGCCATAAAGGTCTTTTAGTGTTCTCAGGGCTCTGACCTATGGACGGCCTTTTTAAAGTGATGCTGGTTAGGGCAACTGTCCTGGTTTCAGTTAGGACAGAGTTAATTTTCCTCCTAGTAGCTGGCAGGGTGCTATGTTTTGGATTAGAATGAGAAGAGCGCTGATAACATGCTGATGTTTTAATTGTTGTAGAGCAGTGCTTACACCAAGCCAAGGACTTTTCAGCCTCTCTCTGTCCTGCTAGCGAGCAGGCTAGGGATGCAGCAGGAGCTGGGAGGGGACAGACCCAGGACAGCTGACCCAAACTGGCCAAAGGGGTATTCCATACCATCTGACGTCATGCTGAACAATATATAGGGGTGGCTAGCCGGGGTGGAGGGGGGGACCGGCTGCTCGGGGATAGGCTGGGCATCGGTCACCAGGTGGTGAGCAATTGCATTGTGCATCACTTATTTCGTACACATTATTACTATTAATACTATTATTATTATTATTGTTGTTGTTATTCTTTTCCCTGTCTTAATAAACTGTCTTTATCTCAACTCACAGACTTCACTTTCCCGTTTCTCTCCCCCATCCCGGAGAGGGAGGGGGGAGGGTGAGCGAACGGCTGTGTGGTGTTTGACTGCCAGCCGGGCTAAACCACAACAGTCCATTTGGCGCCCAACGTGGGGCTCGAAGGGTTGAGATATCGACAGATTTGACCAGAGTGTGTTAAACTAAAATTGGTATAAGTTTTCGACCTGCTTAATAGTTGCTAGTCACAATGTTGATTGCCTTAATCTCAAGTCTGCTGTGCCTGTTTCCTAAATTGAGTTTTATAGCAAGTTACTTTCTGTATGTGCTCCCTGTCGCGCTGTTTATCCTTTCCGGGCCCTGGTTTAAGATTGTTATGGTACTGTGTGGTGTAACGATGGCTTATGAAATGATGAGATATCTGGTCATGACTCTAACCTGGTATTTGTACTCAGCACTGTTGTCGACTCTATACTTCGGAAACCATATCTCAGAAACTATTAGCAATTACACCTATTGCCTTTTTTCATCAGGGAGTCAATCTCTGGAGGGGACAGGGGAAGATATTGTTTCCTACCTGTTCACTCTCCCTTCCTCCTTCATCACCCTCTTATCCCCTGAGCTAGTTACGGTAGCTCTCCAAGATGTTGAATATCCTTGGGATACTCAGACCAGCATGTTCTTGTTGTTATGTCTCCTGAATGCGCTTCAGGTTTTGTTTAAGGTTAAACAACTACTTAGGAATCTCATCCGGAGATCTGTCTTGAGGCGGGATATTTGCGAGTGGCAGGGAGTGTGGGAGGATATGGGCAGGTTTCTAGGGCAGTGGGCACCTCCAGTGTTTTGGACATTCACCCCTGAACAACTGCAAAATCCTAAAAAACTGGTAGAATGCTTGAAAAAAAGGTGTCATGACTCTGGCAGTTCCAAAGTGACACAAATCACTGTGGCGTGCTGGGGTCTGGCTTGTGCCTATCGAGCTGCAATTGATGCTACTATCAACCTAGTGACAGACCCTGCGGCCATTCCAGTCCCGGCTCCCGCAGCCGTTCCAGCTCCAGCTCCCACAGCCGTCCCGGCTCCAGCTCCCGCAGCCATTCCAGTTCCAGCTCCCGCAGCCGTCCCGGCTCCAGCTCCCGCAGCCATTCCAGTTCCAGCTCCCGCAGCCGTCCCGGCTCCAGCTCCCGCAGCCGTTCCAGCTCCCGCAGCCATTCCAGCTCCAGCTCCCGCAGCCGTTCCAGCTCCCGCAGCCGTTCCAGCTCCAGCTCCCGCAGCCGTCCCGGCTCCAGCTCCTGCAGCTGTTCCAGCTCCAGCTCCCGCAGTCGTTCCAGCTCCCGCAGCCATTCCCACTCCTGTGGCTGGGTCAGAGAAACGAACTGTAGCAGTGCAAGTTGCCCCTGCAGAGGGTACTCCAACCCCTGTGGCAGACCCTGTGGCTGGGTCAGAGAAACGAACTGTAGCAGTGCAAGTTGCCCCTGCAGAGGGTACTCCAACCCCTGTGGCAGACCCTGTGGCTGGGTTGGAGAGGCGAGCTGTAGCAGTGCAAGTTGCCCCTGTAGAAAAGGTGAAAAAATGGTATAGAGACTCAGGTCGTTTAGAACGCAGAAAGTCTTCTGCTAAGTCTGGGTGTGGAGAAGACGAGGCTGGGCCATCAAGTCTGCAGGAGGATGAAGATGAGGATGAGGATGTCAGAAAATCAACAGTAACTACCTGAACCCTATACCAGCGTGAGCTACGAGATGTGCAAAAAGATTTTGGTCGCTGTATAGGTGAACAGCTTGTCACCTGGCTGCTCTGGTGCTGGGACACTGGGGCCAATGGTGTGGAATTAGAGGGCAGGGAAGCCAAGCAGTTGGGATCCCTTGCTAGAGATGCAAGCATTGACAAAGCAATTGGAGATGGAGCACGATCTCACAGCCTCTGGAGGCGTCTCCTGTTAGCTGTGAAGGGAAGGTATCCCTACAAGGAAGAACTTGTATGTCTACCAGTCAAGTGGACCACCATGGAGAAGGGAATTCAGTACCTGAGGGAATTAGCCGTACGGGAAGTAATTTATAAGGACCTAGACGACGCACAAACATCCACAGATCCAGATGAAGTCCAGTGTACTCGACCCATATGGCGGAAGTTTGTATGGAATGCACCATCAACATGGGCCAGCACATTGTCAATAATAACCTGGAAAAACGGTGAAGATCCCACAGTGGGTGACATGGCTAAACAACTCCGGGAGTACGAAGGAAATCTCTCCTCTTCCCTACAGGCCTGCGTCTCGGCTGTGGAGAAACTCTCTGAAGAGTTCCACCAACTTAAAGAGAATTTATGTTCCCCGCCACCTGAACGAACCAGTGGCCACCAACTAAAAGAGAATACTTTGGAGAAACTTTTTGAAGAGGTCCACCAACTTAAAGAGAGTGTATTTTCTTCCCCACCTGTACAAACCAGCGTCTCGGCTATTAGGGGTAAACGTGCATCCGTGCAAAGAAGACAATATGGTGGGTACACACCCCGCGCCACCCTGTGGTTTTACCTACGTGACCATGGAGAGGACATGAGAAAATGGGATGGAAAATCTACTGAGACCCTAGAGGCATGGGTACGTGAGTTGCAAAAGAAAACAATCGGGAGAAAGGGGTTCTCTGAAAAGTTTGCTGCTCCAACTTCTAGCAGGCAGTCTTTTAAACACAGAAACGAAGATTCTGACCAGGACTAGAGGGGCCCTGCCTCCAGCCAGGGGGAGGAAAGGGACAACCGAGTTTATTGGACTGTGTGGATTCGATGGCCTGGCACGTCTGACGCACAGAAGTATAAGGCTCTAGTAGACACCGGTGCACAATGTACTCTAATGCCATCAAGCTGTAAAGGGCCAGAGCCCATCTGTATTTATGGCATGACAGGGGGATCCCAGCAGTTAACTGTATTGGAAGCTGAAGTGAGTCTAACCGGAAATGAGTGGGAAAAGCACTGTATTGTGACTGGCCCGGATGCTCCGTGCATCCTTGGCATAGACTATCTTAGAAGAGGATATTTCAAGGACCCAAAAGGGTTCCGCTGGGCTTTTGGCATAGCTGCCTTAGAGACAGAGGACATTAAACAGTTGTCTACCTTGCCCGGTCTCTCAGAGGACCCTTCTGTTGTGGGGTTGCTGAGGGTTGAAGAACAGCAAGTGCCAATCGCTACCACAACTGTGCACCGGCGGCAATATCGCACCAACCGAGACTCCCTGATTCCCATCCACGAGCTAATTCGTCAACTGGAGAGCCAAGGAGTGATCAGCAAGACCCATTCACATTTTAATAGTCCCATATGGCCAGTGCGAAAGTCTAATGGTGAGTGGAGACTAACAGTGGACTATCGTGGCCTGAATGAAGTCACGCCACCACTGAGTGCTGCAGTGCCAGACATGCTAGAACTCCAGTACGAACTGGAATCAAAGGCAGCCAAGTGGTATGCCACAATTGATATTGCTAATGCATTTTTCTCCATCCCTCTAGCAGCAGAGTGCAGGCCACAGTTTGCTTTCACTTGGAGGGGAGTCCAATATACTTGGAATCGGCTGCCCCAGGGGTGGAAACATAGCCCTACCATTTGCCATGGACTGATCCAGTCTGCGCTGGAGCAGGGGGAAGCTCCTGAACACCTGCAGTACATCGATGACATCATTGTGTGGGGTGACACTGCAGAGGAAGTTTTCGAGAAAGGGAAGAAAATAGTCCAAATCCTTCTGAAGGCCAGTTTTCCCATAAAACAAAATAAGGTTAAAGGACCTGCACGAGAGATCCAGTTTTTAGGAATAAAATGGCAAGATGGACGTCGTCAAATCCCAATGGATGTGATCAACAAAATAACAGCTATGTCTCCACCAACTAGCAAAAAGGAAACACGAACTTTCCTAGGTGTCCTGGGGTTTTGGAGAATGCATATTCCAAATTACAGTCTGATTGTAAACCCGCTCTACCAAGTAACTCGTAAGAAGAATGCTTTTGAATGGGGCCCTGAGCAACGACAAGCCTTTGAACAAATTAAACAGGAAATAGTTCATGCAGTAGCCCTTGGGCCAGTCCGAACAGGACCAGATGTAAAGAATGTGGTCTACACCGCAGCCGGGGAGAATGGTCCCACCTGGAGCCTCTGGCAGAAAGAACCTGGGGAAACTCGAGGTCGACCCCTGGGGTTTTGGAGTCGGGGATACAGAGGATCTGAGGCCCGCTATACTCCAACCGAAAAGGAGATATTGGCAGCATATGAGGGAGTTCGATCTGCTTCGGAAGTGGTCGGTACTGAAGCGCAGCTCCTCCTGGCACCCCGACTGCCGGTACTGGGTTGGATGTTCAAAGGAAGGGTCCCCTCTACACATCATGCAACTGATGCTACATGGAGCAAGTGGGTTGCACTGATTACTCAGCGCGCTCGAATAGGAAACCCCAGTCGCCCAGGAATCCTGGAAGTGATTATGGACTGGCCAGAAGGCAAGTACTTTGGGATATCATCAGAGGAGGAGGTGGTCCGTGCTGAAGAAGCCCCACTGTACAACAAGCTACCAGAAAATAAGAAATATGCCCTGTTCACTGATGGGTCCTGTCGTATTGTGGGAAAGCATCGGAGATGGAAAGCTGCTGTATGGAGTCCTACACGACGAGTTGCAGAAGCTGCTGAGGGAGAAGGTGAATCGAGTCAGTTTGCAGAAGTGAAAGCCGTTCAGCTGGCCTTAGATATTGCTGAACGAGAAAAGTGGCCAGTTCTCTATCTCTATACTGATTCATGGATGGTAGCAAATGCCCTGTGGGGGTGGCTACAGCAATGGAAGCAGAACAACTGGGAGCGCAGGGGCAAACCCATCTGGGCTGCTGCATTGTGGCAAGATATTGCTGCCCGGGTAGAGAACCTGGTTGTAAAGGTACGCCATGTAGATGCTCATGTGCCCAAGAATCGGGCTACTGAAGAACATCAAAACAACCAGCAGGTGGATCAGGCTGCTAAGATTGAAGTGGCTCAGGTGGACCTGGACTGGCAACATAAAGGTGAATTATTTATAGCCCGATGGGCCCATGACACCTCAGGCCATCAAGGTAGAGATGCAACATACAGATGGGCTCGTGATCGAGGGGTGGACCTGACCATGGACACTATAGCACAGGTTATTCATGATTGTGAAACATGTGCTGCAATTAAACAAGCCAAACGGTCAAAGCCTCTCTGGTATGGAGGACGATGGCTGAAATACAAATATGGAGAGGCCTGGCAGATTGATTACATCACACTCCCCCAAATCCGCAACGGCAAGCGCCACGTACTTACAATGGTGGAAGCAACCACCGGATGGCTGGAAACATATCCTGTGCCCCATGCCACCGCCCGGAACACTATCCTGGGCCTTGAAAAGCAAGTCCTATGGCGACATGGCACCCCAGAAAGAATTGAGTCAGACAATGGGACTCATTTCCGAAACAACCTTATAGACACTTGGGCCAAAGAACATGGTATTGAGTGGGTGTATCACATCCCTTATCATGCACCAGCCTCCGGGAAAGTTGAACGATACAATGGACTGTTAAAGACTACACTGAAAGCAATGGGTGCTGGGACATTCAAAAATTGGGAAACACATTTGGCAAAGGCCACCTGGTTAGTCAATACTAGAGGATCTGCCAACCGAGCTGGACCTGCCCAATCAAACCTGTTACGCACTGTAGAAGGGGATAAAGTTCCTGCAGTGCACGTAAGAAACATGCTGGGTAAGACAGTCTGGGCTACTCCTGCCTCAGGAAAAGGCAAGCCCATTCGTGGGATTGCTTTTGCTCAGGGACCTGGATGCACTTGGTGGGTAATGCAAAAGAATGGGGAGGTCCGGTGTGTACCTAAAGGGGACCTAATACTGGGTGAGAATAGCCCATGAGTTGAATTATAGTATGTTAATTATCGTATAACACTGTATGTCATCGCTACCATGGTTGCTATATATCATAGATGAAAATGGTGATTAATTAGAAGGTATTGGAAAGAGTGTAACCTGTGCATGACATAAATGGTATGGAATAAGGGGTGGATATCTGTCCTGGTTTCAGTTAGGACAGAGTTAATTTTCCTCCTAGTAGCTGGCAGGGTGCTATGTTTTGGATTAGAATGAGAAGAGCGCTGATAACATGCTGATGTTTTAATTGTTGTAGAGCAGTGCTTACACCAAGCCAAGGACTTTTCAGCCTCTCTCTGTCCTGCTAGCGAGCAGGCTAGGGATGCAGCAGGAGCTGGGAGGGGACAGACCCAGGACAGCTGACCCAAACTGGCCAAAGGGGTATTCCATACCATCTGACGTCATGCTGAACAATATATAGGGGTGGCTAGCCGGGGTGGAGGGGGGGGCCGGCTGCTCGGGGATAGGCTGGGCATCGGTCAACGGGTGGTGAGCAATTGCATTGTGCATCACTTATTTCATACACATTATTACTATTAATACTATTATTATTATTATTATTGTTGTTATTCTTTTCCCTGTCTTAATAAACTGTCTTTATCTCAACTCACGGACTTCACTTTCCCGTTTCTCTCCCCCATCCCGGAGAGGGAGGGGGGAGGGTGAGCGAACGGCTGTGTGGTGTTTGACTGCCAGCTGGGCTAAACCACAACATCAACTCACTTTAGAGGGTTTTGCTGTGTGCTCAAATACTTTTTGTTTAATAACTAAGTCTAGAAATGCACATTTGGACACAAAATGCCTGTGTCACCAAACTTGGTAGGAGAGAGCTAGTTTGCTAGGGCAGTGTATACATGTCTTGATGGTTTCATGACAACTTAAACTGGTGTACATCTGAGCTACTGCAAACCACCTCTTCCTCCTCCCCCACTCTCTGTCCCCCACCACCTGCTGCTGTCACCTGCCCTGCAAGGTGATTTTGCTCAGGGAACTGATCCAACAGAAAATGCTTTTTTCCTCCCTTCAGTGTTAGCTTTCAGACAAACAACAGCCTGACCCGACTCGGTGTGCAGCTATGCGGGTACAAGCAGGTAGTGAGAATTGCTGACCACGCAGGGGGTCCAAAGGCCTCCTCTCAGGAGCAGCTTGACCTAAGCTGATCGTGAAACACCCGTCTGAATTTTAGCTTGCATTGTTAACACCCATTAAAAGTCTGTTCAAAGGCCCTTTGGAGTTGCAAGAGAAAGGCTATTTTAATGCATTCTATTACATTCAATAGTCTTTGGATATGATCTTGCTTTGTGTTGTGTTATTTACCTACTATGATTCCTTTTTTGCAAACTGGTTCCTACTGTGTGACCAGGTCAAATGCTGTCATCCATTGCAGTAAGAGCTGTTGCTGTTCTAATTCTGATGCTGATATTTTTTTAACCTTGGTGTGTTTATTGATCATTAATCTAACCAGCTGCTGTATTTTTAAACTATGGAAGAGTTACTGTAAATGTAAATGTAAAAGCATATGGCAAAGTTAGTGCTTTTGCTATGAATTTGAAGGCAGTGGAATGAGAGAGCCGCGGACTGTCTAGGACAAACTTCTCCTGGTACTCCATGGAAACGAGGAGATACTCATACTCACATGAAATCTACAGCCTACAAGGTGGGGGGAACCTTCTTCTAATTTTTCACAGGACTCCTTAGGAATCACACTAGGTGATGCCTAATGATTCTAAGATTTCAGATTATGATTACTCTTGACTTTCTTTTAAATCAGAAGTGAACAGGCTAATCTGAATATACGTCTTACTAATGAGTTCAGGACTCTGACATTGGGCAAAAGAAAGAACCCTAAACAATTCAAGGACCATTAACTCCAATGTTTGCCTAGTGATGAGAGAATAGTTCAGGATGTGTGTCTGGGCTTTACAGTGTATTTTTTTAGTAGTGGACTTTCCTTTGGAAACATTAAGAAGTTCAAAATTAGTAAGTGCTGCTGTAATGCAAACGTCAATGTTGCATGGAAAACACCTCAGTTTACTTGCCATCTGTTTTTCAATGGCAAACATTACAGGACAGAACAAAGCCTGCATTAAATGAGCAGCTCCAACACTCTCCTATTTTTTGCAAGACCTGAGTTAATCACGTCACAAAAAGGAGAAACTGATATTTTTTCTCTTTACTTAATGAGCTTTTTTTTTTTTTTTTCCTGCCTGCTGCATCAACTCAGTCATACTAGTTTCTCTCTGCAAACAGCAACACATTTCCCAAGTCTATTAGACAGGATCTGTTCTCCTGCCACTTTCCCAGGTGTCAGTGGTGCTTTTGGTCGTTCTCATTGGAAGGTATCTCAATGTTAATAGCACCTCAGATGCAATTCTGAGGCTATAAAGAAGCAGGGTCCTGATGAAAACAGTTGGTGATTTCTATATGTATTTATGCTCCTTAAGTATTATGCTGGAGTAGTTGCTGTTGTTGTTTTTCCATAGAAAGTATTGAGGTAATAGGTTTCCCTTCCCAAAACAAGTATTATACCAAAAAAATGTTCATGATACAGTCTGACTTTGTTTCTGAAGTCAAATATCCACACCTCTTTATATTCATGTTATTTTTTTCATTTCTCTATAGAAATTGACTGCTCATAAATAAGTCTATTTTTTTCTTTCCTTCATTAAATAATCCTGCATTTCAGTATACTCTCCTTTGAAAGGCTTAATTTCTCCACTGCTAATATTATATGACTCTATTAGTTATTAATGCAGGCAACTCATAAACACAGTTTAGAGAGTACTGGCCTTGGAAGAACATTCCAGGAGACCAATATATCAAATCAATTCTGAAGTCCGTTGACCTCAGGACAGAATTACAGGTTTATAATTTACTCAACACTTATATGACCTGGAGAACAAAGGATTGCCAAGTCAGTCAAAACTAAATTACTCTTGGCCTTAAAATAGTAATTTTCATGCTATTAAAACTATGGATAAATCACTGTTGAGATTATTTTGAGTTTATAAATCAGGTTTATATTTTTCCATATTTATGCTCACAATCTAGAAATTTACATTTACTTTAATACATATTTTATTATTTTCTGAAAGTTATGAAATACTTCAGCTTATTTCATGGATGTGTATTAAGTATTGTTATTTATACAAATATATGTGTATGCCCAAAACGTCCAATTTTCTTGTGAATAAAATGAGCGTGTGTAATACAGGTCAGCAAGTTAGGCTGATAAAGTGAAGCAGTAAGAATCTTATAGGATGATGCCAGCTGCCGATTACTGTATGAAAGATTTTGCAATACTTACTCACGGTACAGGATCACCTCTATCTGTGTTTGGCAGCTGAGGCATAACAGAGCAGTATGCATTCCTGACAACATTCATTGTTGACAATATTTGTTCAGCTTGACAGGCATGAAAAAATAGCAAGGATAAGTAATTGAAGAACATTCCCTCAACACAACTTTTAATTGCATAATTAGGGTACAGGTTGCAAACCTTAATTTTGAACATAGTTTGATATGCCTGCAGCCTGTGTAGTTGAGTAAAATAACTCATGTAGAGAAAGTTACTTAGATGTGGATTTTGCAGAATCAAATCCTTCATTAATTTTGATCAGATCTTAACCTATGCAGGTATTTCTTGTCAGTCATTTGGAAAGTAGGCTAGTTTCTCTTTGTCTAGGCAATTCCATTAAAAAGCTATTTTTGAAAGTGTAGGAAAGGAGTGTAGATGAATAAAGAATTTCGTGATTTAATGTTACAGCAGACAGAAACAGAAAACTGTAGTTCTACAATGTGACCCGAGTCATTTGAAAATATATATATATATTCAGAGATACTGCGTTTTTTAAAACTACCTGTGCATTTTCAGTATATTGGTAATGCAAAAAGTTTCAACGAGCTCAGTCTGTGACAGCCGTGTCCCCGGGATATCTCATCTAGAAACAAAACTTGGTGGGAGTTTCTTTGGACAGAAAAAGCATTTCCACTACAATTTTCTGAAAATTTCTTTCACATCAGACAGACATTATCACAAGCAGCAACACTCTGATCAGCCTAATATACAGTCTTCATCAGGATGCTGCAGTCTTGATGTAAAGACTCTGTCCCACACAGTTTATCATATATTTTATATTACTGTAATGGTTAGTTTGCATGTACTTAGTAGAAACTGTTTTTTGTGATACCCATTGACTTAGTATGTACACCAGAGCTCAGCTGAAAATTGATATTATTTTTTTCCATTGTAGCTTGATCCAAATATATTAAAAAAGTATTCTGTCCAATTTGAATGAAAATGAACATTTTTTTTTCTTTTTCCACAAAACTAAAAAAATATGTTTCCTGATGGATTAAATGCTTTGTTTGACCCAGAAGGAAACCTTATTCTCCTAGAAAGCTCCCAGAAGCTCCTAGGAAAGGAGATATCCTTCTACCATTTAATGTCGTGATGCATCCAGATTGTGAGACGTTTAGATTTAGTTCTTTCCTTACTTTGAAAGGATTTGAGCATGTTGTGCTGTAGAAGCATGGTCAGTTTTGGTAGCCAGGAGCGGAACAGACTATACTGTGCTGTGGAATAAATTGAACATTTCCTCCAGCATGCTAGAGAGACAAGCACCTTTACTGTTTGTAAGAAAAAGACCTACCTTAAAGGCTGTATGCTTAAAACTTTGTTTATCCCTTTGGCCAAAAGATGCCACATAAAGAAAGAAAGAAAAAAAAAAGACATTTATGAACTGTTGCCTGGCTCTCTTCTCTTGAAGAAAGGTATTTTGCTTCAGATAACTGATAGCACCAGGTTAAGCTGATTATCACTTGTGACACTATATAGTTAAGGAAAACTATCAGCTGTCACTCAGACATAGTTGTTAACTGCATGTGCAAGTTTAAAGATGTTTTGGGGTAATAGAAAATGTCTTTATTTCCCCTATAGTTCTCACAGCATAAGTCTTGAAAATTGTATTATGTCCTGTGGGCAATAGAAAGATTGAAATGACGATAATAGGAATTTTAAGATGGGGATGGGGGCCTTAAAACTTGAGAGTAGTGGGTCTTCATGATCGAGTAGGCTGGTAACAGGAGAGAAAAACCGGTTTTGTGTTAAATCCAGATGATGCAGATTGTGTTCAAAAATTGTTCCTGTCTGATTCTTGGTTTGTCAGCCTCTGCTTCATGTCATTTGAAGTTAAGTACCTTTGATTCATGGAGTGTTGTGTAAAGGTTTGTTGATTTCTATCTTTTCTGGTTTACACTTCTGCCCAGAGGTTTGCTTTGAGTTTCAGGTTTGGGCAAACTGAAATTGTCAAAGTAAACTCACTTCAGAGTACAGTGTTTCAAGTGGTTTTCCTTGCAGTCCTTGCCAAACCTCAGATTTTGCATACTTTTTGCATAATTTCCAAGCAAAAAGATAAATTGTCTCAGTCTTCTTTGGAATGGTGTTGAAGCTTATAGGTTTATGAACTTTTAGAAAACTAAGCCTGTAATTCATTATCAAACCAGTTCAATAATGTAAGCACTTGTTGGAGGGTGGGAGCATCCTGGGAAACTTCTGTATAACAAAATATATTGGAAGAAAATGTGTTCTTATTTCAGCTTAAAATGGATAGATGGTAATGACATATTTCATATTTCTGAGCACTGAAATTTTGAGTTTGAATATGTTAACAATTGAGCTGCCACCCCAAATCTACAGCCAGTTCCTCCAGACCCAGTATAAATACAATTGCTCAAAGACAAGATGAAGCTGATTTGAGGCAACATCTATATGTTTGTTCATTGGATAAAAAAAAAGAAAAAGAAAAAAAGAAAAAAAAATAGAAATTCTACTTCAGTGGGAGTCTTAATAGCATAGTTCCCAGTTTTTATTTCATTCTCACACAGAACTTCCAAAAGGACTTCTCAGATCGTTGTCAGAGAACAATCAGTGGAAATGTGTCAAATGAAATAAAGTGCAACACCCCCCCCACCTTCTTTTTTGTTCAAACATATTTCTGTATGGCCTTCAGCATTGCTGACATAATTAATTGCATCTATTAAGTGTTCTAATTACAGCAATTCAGGTTGTTAGCCACCTAAATGAGTGCATAATTATTTAGAAACACTTGATTGCAGTACTGGCATACTCAAGGCCCAATTAAAACACACACAAGAAAAAAAAAAAAAAAAGCTGGAGACTTTGAAGCACTGATACTAATTGCTATTGTCCTGTTAATTAGACAGCCTCATATGAATATGCACTAAATACTGCATGAATATCTTTTGCTTCTATCAGATCTCCCATTTGCTAATAACTTTCAGTGAACACAGAGATGATGATTTTTCAAGTGAAAAAAAAAATACTCTGGAATAGATTTCATCTATGAGGAAATTTCAAGTGATTTTTTTATTATTATTAATTTGGTTCTATAGCAAATTAAAAAAAAAATCATTTGTTGCAGGCATAGTTCAGAACATTGTGATTACTTGAAAAGTGTCAAAGTTAAGTCCATACCGATATTTGAACTGGATCTGCCCAGCATGATATGCTGTTTCATAGGATTCATAGCTTGAATGTGCCATTCCATAATAGTATTCTGTAAACCAGAGTACATCTTCTCTAAGGCTTCTAAGTCTTCATTCTGTGCTAGATGGCACAGTATAGAGTGTATGTCTTCAGGGTAGAGTCCCAGTCACCATGAGGAGAAAAGGCATGAATTGAATAAAACGCATTCATTTTATAAAAGAATAAAATATATCCTCTTTGGAAACATGTTTATTACAGCAGTACAAAATTAAACATACTGTCATTTCACACTGAAATGCTTTCAGAATCTTTTGTTTCATGGTAACTTTTAAAGTATTTTCCCTGTGAGTTAGGATGGAAACAAAGACAGGAAAATCAGAATTCCCCAGAGGATGAAAACACAGAATTCCTCACTCACTTTGAACAAACAATTTTTCCTGTTCATTAATAGTAAGTCACAAGGAGTTGGCATATGAACATTTTCTTTCTGTTCATCCACTGGCTGAGATAAAGGTCTGCAAGAAAAAAAATGCAAATAGATTACATCTTTTCCTAAAGGTAAAGTAAAAATGCACAATCTTTTAACAAAAGCAGTTTTTCAATAAGCAAGTTAAATCTCTTGAAATAAGGAGCTAAGATAAACTCCTGGTTTCACTGGTAATTTTGTATAAGTGATGCTTGCACCTTTTAGCAAAAGATTTCTTTCTATGTTAAACTATTGATAAACACTGCATATTTTCAGTATTAGGCAAATGAGGCCTGTAAGATTTTTATGCATGTTCTACACGAAATACAGTGTGGAAAAAACATAAATATCAGTGGCCATACAAAGTTTTCTGTGAGGTTCTCTGTATATGGTCACTGTATGGTCACCGTTGCCTGCAAAACAGACAATGAAAATAAATAAATAAAAACAAAACCATATTTTTTGCCTGATTTTGAAATGTCAATACACCTAATGTTGAAATGATATTCTTTCTTAGCAAAAGGTATATTAGAAACTGAAGTTGGAACTCAAAAGTGGGCTATGACTTCGGTGAAGGGAAGTTGCAATACCATTGTGAGAACATATGTTTTTGATAAGACCTTTTGAATTTGAAGGTGATCATATAGTAATTCAATTTTATAGTTAGTTTTCTACAATCTTTTCTGCTTGTATAAAGTGATTCTTGTGTACCAGAACTCAATACAAGATATTAGAGGAGGGCAAGGTAAGTTTATGTTAAAATAGGAGATTCGCACTGTCATAATCACATACACACAAACATGAAGATGTATGCAGCCAGTCCACCCAGCACATCTGTATACCATCTGCATTTATCCAGATAGGTTGCCCAGGTTCTCTTGCATTTGTGTGGAGGACCAAGCAAGGCTCTACTGAGTCTACATTGTGTTTCCTGGGATCCTTCCAGGCTGGCAAATGAGTGCTAATGAATCTTTTGTACGTTTGGGAGCTGACAGTGAAAAGGATCTTTTACCTCTCCATGCTCTTCCAGTTCTGTGAATCACTGGGATTTTGTTCTGTGTCCTCTGTCTCCTGACCAGGGTGTCAGACTTCAGCCCTGTTCTGTATTGTCCCACCATCACCTTTTAGAGGCTGGAATTCTTTTTTTTCAGTCTGGGTGGCAGCAGCCCTTACTGTAGCCTGTCCTTTGTGTTTTTGAATTGGGTGCCCTAAAGAACTGCACAAAAGTGTGCTGTGATATTGACGGTTTAGGTCTTACAAGCATCTGCCACCCTCTTAGAGCTTTTTCTGCCATTTTTCCCTGACACTTCCACATGCAGACTATTTACTATCCATTCCATCCCGTCTAAGCATTTCCATTATGAATCTCTACAATTACTGAGAGCGTGACTTAGACCACGGGCAGAATAATAATGATAAAAATATTTTATGCTTTCAAACCCTCCTTGCAGTTCTCAAGAGAGCAGTACTCTCTCTTCTCTACAGCACAGCCTGGTCTCCCTGCCAGGCCAGAGACAGTGCATTTGGCTCCATCAAAGGCCCCTGGGCAAAAGACCTGGAAAAGGCAAATAATTGCTGCTACTCCAGTTGGAGAGAGTAGGATAGAAGCTGAATACTAGCAGATTTAAAGAAAAAGTAAGGCACTTTTTAATAGTATATAAAGGTCGTTGTATCAAGACCAGATGCCTTTCTGGAAAGTTACTTTAGTCCTACAGAAGGTTTTTGGCTCAGGGCAAGGGCAGCTGTGTGAAATGGAATCCCCTGCACTGTTGAGTGGGTCACGTTCATGATCTAATGGTCCTGTTTGGCTTCAGATGCTATGGATGTCTTACATTGCTGAGTATGTGGTGAACAGAGAGCTAGTTCCCAGACAGGTTGCTCAGGTGCTCAGGAGAAGGAGGAGTAGGGTTTAGATGATGGAGAGGGGAAAAAGCTTTGGAAAAGAGTGTCTACTTTGGAGGCAGTGCAATGGCAGTTTGCACCAAGCCTGTAGATCAGTCTCCCTTTTTACTTGTCTTCATTAAGGGAAAAACACATTGTTGCTACCATTTTTTGAGTCATGCTATAAAATAAAATGCCTCTTCATTTGGGATCTCTAACTACATTAGAATCCTCACTGAAGTAAGCCTCACAACACTTCCATGACTTAGACAGGTTTTACACTTACTTTATAGATGTATAAACTAGAGCATAGCCAGGTAAAAGACTTGCACTAGATCACCCAGAGAGACACAGGCCAGTTAAATCAATCAATCCAAGAGCCCAGGAGTAGTGTTTCCATAGCCCCTGCTGTAACTACTAAATCACAAGAGCTACCAGGGAAAGGTCCTGCCAAAAGCCAATGTATTTTTTTTTGTTATTGTTGTTTTAAAACCACAAGAAGCATTTTGCTCAATTCCATAGGGTCACTCTCTAGTACTTGGTTCAGATTAATTAATTACTTATTTTTTAAAAGAAATGTGAAGCCTTGAGCAGCCCAAAGACCATTGAAGTTTTAATTCTGAGAACTATTCCCTGACTTGACTGTTATTCAGTTCCTATTCAGGCAAGATAGGAATTAAGATTAATGAACCCAAACAAACTGGTATTTCAGAGAATCAGTCTTTGCCAGGCATTATATTCTCATGACAGAAAATCATTGAAGCATAAATACAGCACTCAGTCTTTGCTGTATATTAACAACACCACGTTGTTCCCATAAATGCTGAATACAGTGAAGAGGAAAATGGAGCCTTAAAGTTTGAGAATTTGGATTGTGGCATTTTTTTTAAGTGAGTAAACCAGAGCCCATTGAATAAGGCAGAATCGTTCTAGTTCCCCCTGCATCTCTGCAAGCAGCATTGGGGTTCCAGGAAAGCATCTCCTCGTCTGGGATGTTGTCTGGGCTTGGTGAAGTCTGTCTCTCTGGTGCCTTTTACTAATGAAGCATTCAATTCTGTTTGTAATTTTTAGAAGGTGAATTGATGAAGGAGCAAATCATAAGGAGGTAGAAGTGAAAAGATACTCTTGTCTAAGAGGGTCAGAGACTGGTGTAATAGGTGGGGCAAAAATGTGTCATTGTCTATCAGCATTTGTTCACCTTCCAAGAAGGTGGTTGTGGTTAGAGTCTGTTTTCTAAGCAAATGAGTACTGACATGGGGACAAACTATTTTAGCTGTCCTAGGACCAGAAGTAGTCATGGTACAGTGCTAATGCAGAAAGTTATTGTGGCAATTTCTAGAAGCAGTTTGCTCAGGAAAAAAAAAATTAAATAATCTTTCTGTGTTTGTATTTCCACGCTCAAAGACAGCCCTATGACATCATCTCGTTTGTTCTGACACGGCAGGAAGAATGGAAGAATTAAAATGGCAGAAAAGAGACCAGGCACTTTTATTTTGCTGCCAACATAACACAGAAGAAAGATGTAACCAAAATATCCAATGGTTACTTTAGTTCTCAGAGACAGTTCAGCAGATGAATTGTTGTTCAAGGGCAGTTGGGCTCTCAGACACAAGAACATTCTGCGGTAAGCTTAATTACTCATTTTAATTATGCATTTTAATTAGCAGGAGACTAACACAGAGCTTTTCTCCCACTTTCTCAATAAACCCACTTTGTAGTATTACAAAACAAACTTGTAACCAAAAACTCCAACTGTCTAGGGTTGAGAAAAACAGCTCAAAGTTTAAGGGATTTTCTTCCTCATTCAGTCGCATTCAGTGAGCAGGTTACATCTTCCAATTATTTTCAGGAGTTTTCTTTTTTTCTTTCTTTTTTTTTTTTTTATTCTCTTCAAGGACAACATCAAGAAAACACCCTGCTGCTTCTCCCACCGGTGTTTTCTCTGCCAATATATTGTCTTGCTAGTTGCTCCCTATAAATGTCTTAGTTCTTCCTGTTCTAGTAGTTTCACCTCAGAGCTGTTTGTCTGCTTCTGCATTATCTGTCTTCCCAGCCCAAATCCCTAGGAGCCCTGCTGTAGGAAATCTGCTTTCTTTCTCATTCACTTCAGGGAAGGCGAGGTTAGAGAGGGAACTAGAATAACAGAATCACAGAATTGAAAGGGTTGGAAGGGACCTCGAAAGATCATTGGGTCCAACCCCCCTGCCAAAGCAGGTTTCCTAGAGCAGGCTGCCCAGGTAGGCGTCCAGACGGGCCTTGAATATCTCCAGAGAAGGAGACTCCACAACCTCTCTGGGCAGCCTGTTCCAGTGCTCCGTCACCCTCAGCGTGAAGATGTTCTTTCGCATTTTGGTGCGGAACTTCCTGTGATCCATTTTGTGGTCATTGCCCACTTGTTCTGTCCCCACAAACCACTGAAAAGAGGTTGGCCAAATCCCTCCATCTCCCACACTTAAGATATTTGTAAACATTAATAAGATCCCCTCTGTCTTCTTTTCTCCAGGCTGAACAGACCCAGGTCTCTCAGCCTTTCCTCATAGGAAATACGCTCCAAGCCCCATGTCAGTATCAAAAGCCTTGCTAAAGTCAAGGTAGATGATATCCACTGCTCTCCCCCCATCTACCCAGCTGGTGATGCCATCATAGAAGGCAACAAGGTTGGTTGAACATGATTTCCTCTTGGTGAATCCATGCTGACTACTCCTCATAACCTTCTTCTCTTCCAATTGCTTGGAGATGGAATGCAGAACAAACTATTCCAACACCTTTCCAGGGACAGAGGTGAGACTGACTGGCCTGTAGTTTCCTGGATCCTCCTTCTTGCCCTTCTTGAAGACCGGAGTGACATTGCCTATCCTCCAGTCTTCAGGCACCTCTCCTGTTCTCCAGAACCTTTCAAAGACGATAGAGAGCAGTTTGGCGATCACCTCTGCTAGCTCCCTCAGCACACGCGGATGCATCCCATCGGGGCCCAAGGATTTGTGTGCACTGAGCCCACTCAGATGCTCCCGAACCACTCCCTCGTCAACCAGGGGGGAGATCTCCATTTCCCAAGACCCCTTCTCCTCCCTCCAGGGTCCAGGACTCCCAAGGGGGAGTCTCTGAAGCAAAGACCGAAGCAAAGAAGGCAGTCAGTATCTTCGTCTTCTCAGTGTCCCCCATTAAGAGGATACCTCCTTCATTCAGCAGGGGACTCACATTATCTCTAGTCTTCCTTTTACTGTTTACATACTTAAAAAAACCCTTCTTATTATTCTTTATCTCTTTTGAAAACTTCATTTCCAGGTGGGCTTTAGCCTTCCTCGTCACGTCCCTGCAGGCCCTGACAACACTCCTATACTCCTCCCAAGAGGACAGGCCCTTTTCCCACATTTTATAGGCTTTCCTCTTCCTTTTGATCTTGTTGATGAGCTCCTTGCTCATCCACGCAGGTCTCCTGCACCCCTTCCCCGATTTCCTACTCTTAGGGATGCACCGATCCTGAGCTTGGAAGAAGGGCTGTTTAAATGTAGCCCATCTCTCACAAGCACCCTTGCCTTCTAGCAGTCTAGCCCATGAGATACCCCCAAGTAGGTCCCGGAAGGGGTCAAAGTTGGCTCTCCAGGAGTCCAGGATAACAGTCGTACTTTTTGCCTTATTTCTTCCACCAAGTTCCATCTTGAACTCCACCATCTCATGGTCGCTGCATCCCAAGCTGCCCCCAACCTTCACATCCCTAACAAGCCCATCCCTGTTGGTAAGGACAAGGTCCAGAAGCCTCCCCCACCTCATCGGCTCCTCCACCACCTGCATCAGAAAATTGTCTTCAACGCATTGTAGGAACCGTTTGGACTGCTCGTGCCTGGCCAAGTTGCTTACCCAACAGATGTCTGGATAATTGAAGTCCCCCATGAGAACCAGCACCCGGGATCATGAGGCTACTACCAGCTGCTTGTAGAAGGCCTCATCAACCTCCTCCTCCTGACCTGGTGACCTGTAGTACACCCCCACAACAGTGTCCCCCATACCAGCCCACCCCTTAATTCTCACCCACAAGCTCTCCACTTGTCCTTCACCCTCCCCCAGGTGGAGCTGGGTACACTCTAATTGCTCCCTCACATAAAGGGCAACCCCACCCCCTCACTTCCCCAGCCTGTCTTTCCTAAAGAGGACATAGCCCTCTATGATAGCATTCCAGTCATGCAAGCTGTCCCACCACGTCTCTGTGATCGCAATGAGATCGTGGCCCTGCAACCGAACACAGATCTCAAGCTCATCCTGTTTATTTCCCATGCTTTGTGCATTGGTATACAGGCACTTTAGGGAAGCAGCAGGTGCAGTTACCCCTGGAGGGATGCAAGAAGAAGATTCCGGATGGGGTATTGGGATCATTACCTTCTCTGAGGAGCCCTCAGACAATCCTGTGGGACAACTCAGAGGTTTTTCCCTACTATCTTCATCAGTGTCAGCAGTGACAACTTCCCCCAGCCCTTCTCTGTCACTTTTAACTCCCCTCCCTTCCCCCATCAAATCTAGTTTAAAGCCCTGGTAATCAGCCCAGAGAGCTTGCTCCCCAACACACTTGTGGCCCACTTGCTGAGTTGGAGTCGGTCAGCAGCCCACATACCCGGCTTCTCAAAGGACTGCCCAAGACCGAAATACCCAAATCCTTGGTCCAGACACCACCCCCTCAGCCAGTCGTTCACCTGTCCTGTTCTCCTCCTTCTTTCTGGGTCCCGGTCACCCAGCGGGAGGACAGAGGAGAAACAGAGGCAATTGCACTCTAGAATGAATTCAGAGAAGCAGCAGTGTGTATGCTGATGGATGGAGATGACCAGTGCCACAAAATCTTCATCAAATAATGAGATACCAGAATGCAGCTGTACCCCCAAAAACATCACTTCTGTACTCTTTCCTCCTTTGCCAGGGACAGTACCTGCTGAGGGGAGATTTGCAGAATCTGCAGCATTCCTTCATAAATAGAGGTTGTCAGTAGTTGTTTGGTGAAGCCAAATATGTCTCCAGGCTGCTCTGTTTCTAAAGAAACCAATCCTAAATTATTTATAGTTTTGAGCCAAACATGAGCCTGAAAAGAAAAGGTTCAGATAAGGATATGGTTAGAATAGAAATGAGGTAGGCTGAAGGTGGGATTGTGATTAGGAATAAAGGGAAAAATAAAGTTGTGCCAATATTTTCTGAAATTTTCTCTCAGGTTTCACTTCAAATGGCATTTTATAAAATTTCCAGCATGTAAGTGGTGGAAGTTCTCCAACAGTATCTGTTCTTCAGAAGGCTTTGATGAAATGTTACAAGACTGGAAACCTCTTCTGTTATATTTATGTTGTACTTCTCTGCTGCTCCTGGCTTGGGGTGAGCCCTGGAATCAGAATTTGCCTGACATTTCCAGGTAGTTGCATGTCAAATTCAAGCTGCAACCTTCTGTTAACTTAAGCTCTTTAAAAGGCTTTGAGGTTTTTTGTCTGGCTCTGCTTAGCTGAAAGCAATACTAATTTTATTTTCATTTAATGGTAGGAAGAATATATTTTTTTTCATCTGGACATTGTAATTTCCCTCAATATTTAAAATACATTAAATAAGTTTCTTTTCTTTATATTTCTTGTGATGAGCACATCACTCTCTCCATCACCTCTTTCCATCCGTAGAAGGTCCACATAATGCATGTGACTGCATGTGAACTGACTGCTGTACTTGTCTGTAATAAACTCTCTCATTTTATGTCCTTTCTGATTTCTGTTTTCTCATCCTTCTCCTGCCTCACCAGTTAATTGGTGCATGCAATCCATATAATGGGGTAACTACACAGTTCAGCTACATTTGAATATAGCTGATACACACCTCTACTAAATATTATTATTCAGTAACATTTGGAAGCTGCAGGATAATGAAAAATCTCCCCTATGAATGTAAGAAGTCTGTGCTATGTGCACCTGGAGACAAAAAGTACCCCAAGATGCTAACCTTTTGTGTTTCGTTTTGATTGTGGTAATGATTTCAATGCAAATAAGGCTTGGTTTATATTTTATCTAATTGACCCATTTGAGATAATTGTACATGAGGAAAATTAAAATTATGACTGAGAATTAAAGTTCTTTCCCAGAAACAGAACCTGAACATGAATATTCTCAATCCAACATGATGGGAAAACAAAAAGGCAGATATAGGCTGAGCTTTTCAAATAACTTCTTTATATTCCAGTTGCCATTACTGACCAAGTCAGTGTTTGTGCTGGCTTAGCAACTCATGTCAAGTGAACAACTCCAGAATAGATGATGCTATATGTTGCTCTGGGCAGGATTTACAACATTATCCAATGACCAGTATTAAAATATAGTTAGAGTGACTTTATATGTGTTTTCCTGTTAAGCAATCAAAATTTAACAACTGTATGAATCTCAGCAGTAATCCAAGTACTGTAAATGTGTATCCTCAAACCAGTTTTGCAAATTGGGACAGGGAGCTGTAATTAACCTTGCTGAAGTGGCCTTTATTTTCCACAGTTCATGATCAAAGTAGTTACGTTACACTAAATAACTCTTCTAATTCACAACACCTGAATAAACGGCAGGAAAACCAGCCTGGAATGCACGTCCCACTATCTGCAGTCATCCTGCGGCACATGTTGAATAAAGCTCTTCCCCTTGTCTCTACAGTTAAGTGAACTCTAATGATTAAAAAATGCTTCTGGATTGAAAGGTGCATCAGACTGATAACAGGCTTGTTCAGACTTGCACTGTGCTTCAGCATGACCTGGAATTATTGTATCTTTGCTGGGTTTAGGATCCATTTCCATATCTGTTTTTCTCTTAAAATATTCCCTGGCTGTTCCAAAGCACATTAAGCTGAAAGTTATCAGACTCCGTGCAAAAGAAGAAGAGGAAAAAACTAGGTTTGAACTGGCTAATGCTAGCTTTTAACAAAGGGAATGGTATGTAAAAGGAAAAGAAAACAAAATGCGTATACTTTCCAGAGTTGCTTTGGATTTGATCATCTCTCTTTTCTCCTTTGATTCAATCATTTTAAACTGAAAATGTTTAGCTTCTTTGGCTTAGGCTACTGCCTTTCTGCAGTTGAGGAAAAAAAAAAATGTCTTAAACATATCCAAGTTTTTTCAGCTAAAAGTAGTAACTTTTCATAGTGCTCTCTAGGACACAAGCAGAGGACCAAACCTGAGGCTGCAGTGGTTCCTTGGCATGCAGCCATCCCACCAGGCTCTGCAGCCACAGAGGCATACTCGAGACCTGCAGAGGGGAAAGATGAATCAGCCAGCAAAGTGGGGCCCCTTTCCCCCTGACCCACTAGCATGGTTGACGGAGAGTTACTCAACATCAAATCAGGGTGGGGACTGCTTATAACATGTATGTTCCAGGACCTCCACCCAGTCCCCATTCTCTTTTCCCCGCCCTACCACAGTGATATGAGAGCTCAGAAGTCCATAAGCCAAACCAGAAAACACTCGTATTTAAGGACAGCTTTGATTTTTCTTGAAATCGAGCATTCTGATGAGCAATCAGTTAACAGAGAGGTAAGGATCACTTTTTTTTTGCAAAAGGTTCGAAGGCTTTGGTCCTCCTTGTAGACACGGTTTACGATGATGTCAGTATCATTTATGTATCCAAGTATGTGCTATTTCAGTAGATTTTTTATGGTATCCATTATAGTTACAGATGTTACAAGCTTCCATTATTAATTTTTTCTTATGTGTTCATAGTTTTCCCAAACCCTGATCACTTCCATTGAATTTTGATTTTGTTTTCCTTTAGGGTCTTTTGAGGGAAGTTTTAAACAAAACCTTCCTACCTGTTGTTTAGGTTGAAAGACGGGAAAGTACTTTGTTGATACAACTCTAGACATATTCTTTTGAATAAAAAATGCATAAAAAATAACCCACCCAATAGTAACAGTCCACCTTATCATGGACCCCATCTGTAACAAGGGGTAAAGTTCATGCTTGTTTTTCTGAGTAAAGTTTTTAAACAATTTAAAACATTTTTTAATGTGCTGGAGAGCATCCCTTTGTGTGTGTATGCCACTGCTCTCTGCTGCACAGAGGCATGAGAGCTTGGCTGCTCTCATAGAAGCAAAGTGTGGGCACCCACCCATATTCCTGCTTAGAGCGAGAGTCAGGTCCTACTGACTTGAGGCCTCACTTGGAGTACTGTGTCCAGGCCTGGGGCCCCCAGCACAAGAAAGAGCAGGTTAGAGCAGGTCCAGAGGAGGGCCATGAAGATGATCAGAGGGCTGAAGCACCTCTACTATGAAGAAAGGTTGAGGGAGCTGGGGATGTTCAGCCTGGAGAAGAGTAGGCTCCACGGGGACTTTATTGCAGCTTTTCAGTACTTAAAGGGGGCTTGTAAAAAAAGTGGAGAGCAACTTTTTGCTCAGTCAGATAATGACAGAATAACGGTGAAAGGTTTTAACTAAAAGAGGGGAGATTTAGATTGGAGGTTAGGAGAAAATTCTTTACTCAGAGGGTGGTGAGGCACTGGAACAGGTTGCCCAGAGAAGCTGTGGATGCCCCATCCCTGGAGATGTTCAAAGCCAGGTTGGACAAGGCCCTGGGCAACCTGATCCAGTGCGTGGCATTGCTGCCCATGGCAGGGGTGTGGAACTGGATGGTATTTAAGGGTCCTTCCAACCCAAACTATTCTATGATTCTGTGACTCTATGACTTCATTTCAGAGCTAGAGCTCTGAAGGAGTTAAATCTTTGCATCCATAGGAGTCAAGTATCCTAATACCTGCAAACATCTGGTCATTTCTGTCTGCTGTCAGTAGCAAATGCCATATGGAAAGAGTGTGCAAGTATGGTGTTTACCACAAATGCCCTAGATTGTTGTTTCATGAGTTGTGTGCCTCAAAATATCTAGGAGATTCACTGCAAGCAGTGTTGTGTTTCTGTTGACCGTTACTGAAATGTGGCCATGAAAGAACATGAACAAGGCATCTCTGGCCTTTTGTTCTCTCCTTATTTATGGTTCTGTCATATAACAGAGTGACACCCTCAAATGGTTTTGCCTAATTCAACTTTCTGGGCTAAAATATATAGATCAGCAAGATAAATATATTGGGCTTAATATAGGACAAATATAACCTGACCAGGCATAGGTACAATTATCTATTCTGGACATCAGTGCTAGGAAATTAGGAAAATCAGCTGAAAATGTTTAGAATTTCAGTCATCCGCAGCACCACAGCCACCTGTTAGGAGGATAGCTA
Source organism: Cygnus olor (assembly GCF_009769625.2). Taxonomy (NCBI): domain Eukaryota; kingdom Metazoa; phylum Chordata; class Aves; order Anseriformes; family Anatidae; genus Cygnus; species Cygnus olor. Next base: position 70,969,381 of record NC_049169.1, read on the forward strand.
CTCAGAGCAGGGATTTTAACTCATCTGCCGGTTAACTGTGGTCTTTAAAGCCATTATTCACCTTATGGATTTACAGACACAACTAAGATAACATATCCATATATATCAGTCTGGCTTTGCACCTCTTTGTGCTGTCTTTTTTCAACTAAAGACAGGATTTATGTATTTCCACCCCTCAGTTTAATACAAGTGAGCATCAAAAATGAACAAGAACTTACTCCTTTTTCAGAATTTGCTCTCAATTAAATTACTGTGAATTGTAACAATTGGAACAGGACAATAGGCCTAAATGAATTTTGAATTATAGTCCTTTTTTATTATTTGTTTCACAAAAATAAGTAACATTTGTGTCTAAAAATGAGGCCTGATCAGCTCTGTGTCAGCTTCCAAGGGTCCACCTCATAGTTTTGGACACTTGAACTTGATAACACATTGGAGAAAGCACTGTAGCCCTGATTTCTGCTAAAGGAGGAGATTAGAAGTAAATGACTGCCTTGGTTCATTTCCATCTTTGACTCTTTTCAATTTATCTATGTGAGGCTGTTTAAACAATACATGAACCATTTCATATGGATCACTCTAAAAACCAAATAGCAAACATAAAACCCCTCTTAAGTACATACATGAAGTTTTGCATCAGTTTCACCTAAAGGATAGTTTCAAGCTTTTATTTTTATTGGCACACAAAGCAGGCAGGCTAAACCTTAAACCCTAAAATTATGATTCTTCTCTGGTTTTATATATATATATATATATATATATTACTAGTGCAGGCTGACAAAGATTTCTCTATCAAATATATGCCATTTACAAGCAGAATGCTGTCTCCATTCTAGTCACCAGCCACAGGAGCTCAGCTAGGGGTCCTCAGTGTCAAGCTGAGCGCTTTTCTTTCCCCATAATAAAGGTCCTGCAGGCTAAACTACTGGTAGGCTGTTAGTGACACTTCTGAAATGCCTTTGATGGGCTTACACAAATGCAAAGATTGGTACTTAACAATGCTGTTGATGGTATACAAGAAGTTTTTGAATTGTGCTCACCCTGCATTGTCTTCCATGTGGTTGCATGTGTGAGTGTATATATATGGATATGTGCATGAATATACATAAATATATGAAGTATGATGATTAATGTGGTATAGACATTTGAGTTTCATACATATTTGTGTATGTATTTAATATAAAACAGGGACATGAAATAGAAACTAACAAAACGCTACTGACAGCTTATTTTTTAAAAACTGTTCTTGTGACTCTTATCTCACCCAATCAGAAGCACCAATTGTATCAGAGAGAAATTACAAAAATATAAAATGATGCTAGTTCTTAAATACAGGCTTTGTTTGTTTATCTTTTATTTAATTCACTTTGAAATAATACACTGTGATCTTTACATATTTTAAATACTTTAAACTGTGACATCCAAGTAGGTGGCCTAGCCAATACTTCCTTTTTCCCAGTCAGATGCACTGGAAAAAGGTAGCAGACTGTGTTTTCAGGAGACATGAGAAACTTGCTGGCAAGCTTTTCTAGCGTTGTCATCACATGTCAAAGATGATGTCTGTGCAGAACATAGGTTTCTTATCAACACTGTTTTCTTGGAAGACAAATTTTGTTTCCCTTAGTTCACTCACTTTGAATGAACGAAAAGTCCATGGGGAAGGAATCAGTCCTTAAATCAAATATTTTTTCTTATAATTGAAAAAGTCTTGCTTCCTCTCTGCCCCAACAAAATTTGCCATAAACAAGAGGATGTAATTAATTGGCTGGTAGACTACTTCTCATTTCCAGCCAAGTGGCAAGATAAATGTTGTGCAAATATAGTATCCTACTATCCTCTGTGTGAAATCATATAGATAAGTTATAATATGTCTAGTTCTGTACCAATACAGACAGCCACATGCATGTACATGTGCTGAAGGGACGTGTAAAGTTTATATTTTCTAGATACTATGCATTAATTTTTTTCCTTCTTAAAGAATTCAAAATACTTTTTAAAGGACTTGTTTTCTGTGCAATGGAGCTCATGGGCAAGCACTCAATAAAAGCAAATGAGGAATGCAGTCATGGTTCTAAAAACACTTCACATTCTTCAGACAGATGCCAGTTGCATCCTGTCTAATCCCCTCCACACGTATTATCTTTGTACACCTGCTTTCATTGTCTCACTTATCATTTTTTTATACTTATATACAGCATATACAAGAGGGTAAAGCAACAGAACAAAGTACAGATGCACACACAGTGTTCTATGCTACAATTTTGCATCGTAGTCATAAAAAAATAGTTGTAGATTTGGTACTTAGAGTCAACATCTTCCATTAAGATATTTTTCCTACTTTTCTCCCTTTTCTCCTCCCTCCCACTCCCCCCCCCCCCCCCCCCCCCTTCCTCCTTGGCACCATGTCTGTGTTTGTCTTTCTTGGCAGATTAACTGAAGCACATCGAACAGCTGTAAAAGTCATCAGGAGAATGCAATATTTTGTAGCCAGAAGAAAATTTCAGGTAAGCAGCACTGTTAACCATAAGAACAGTTTGTAGGCTTAACTACATGATGTTGAAAGTGCTCTGAGAGTGGATTTGTCGTTGTGCATATGGTTGCAATAAGTCAAAGGTACAGTTTAGGCTCTCAGCCTTATACCTTTCCTATGTGGTGTTTTTCATAGTGTGTGCAAAATTACCAACTATCCATGAGTATAGTATGATATGTAAACCTTCTGAGTTTGTGGAGTCTGCATAGCTATTTTTCACTTCTCTTTCTTACTGCATTTGTTTTGTTGGGTTTTGTTGGTTTGTTTGTTTTACTATACTCACAAACATATAAACTGCTTACCCATCTGCTAGAAGAACTGAAGACAAGACTGTTGGAGTGTCTGCTCAAATACTGTTACTATCTACCCTGATCATTTAACAACTGGTTAGATGATGTTCAACTCATCACATGCTATGCATGATTTATGTATCAATAGTTTTTACTGACCAGCACTATGCTGTGTAGAGTTGCTTTCCAATTTTTTCCCTAGCATGGGACATCAGAGAGGCCTTATTTTATGAAATTGTAGGTCATCTGCCCATCTGCCCTCTGGAAATTTGCTGACTTTATGAAGTCTTAAGTTAAATTTCTCAATCAGATTGCAAAGTGATCAAAATATATGTGCTGCTTTGGGAAAAAAAAAAAAAAAAAAAAAAAGAGTCTTCTTTTGCCTGTTTACTGAGGCCCAGTACGACCAGTATGATAAAACTTGTTTGGAATGTGATTCTTGTATCATCCTTCTCACCACACATGTGCCAATGGTGCCATGAAAATAAATAATTAACTTCTGGCCAGATTTTCAAAGCCCCTGTTAATTCCATCTGAAGATTCATACTTTTATGTGCAAGAGGTTCCACAGCAAGGTTTTAAAAAGATAAAGGAAAAGCCTAAATTTCAAATAAGTTTGATGAGAGCTGAGCACTTAATTGCCAGGGATAGAAATCTGAAATAAGCTTGCATTTCTCAGAGGACTGAATTCTCTTCTGGTCTTTTCTTTTCTGAGGCTGTGAAAAGTAGCTGATCAGCCTCCCTGTGCTAAATAGATTTTGGACATTCAGATTCAGATGCTGTTATTCTGAGTTTTGCCTTAAGAGCTCTAAACACACTGCATATAGAGTGCTGAGCCCAAATGGCCAGGATTTGAGATTGATTTTGGGGAAAAGAAGTGGACAGAATGAAAGTTAAAGAAGTTCAAGTTCTGTATTTACCAAACTTCCCTGGGAGCCCATCACATCCCTTCCTAAGTTGCATTGTACATCCTAGTGTTCCTTAATAAAAACATGACAAAGGATATGTGCCTGCAAAGTTTGGCAAGGCATAAAATGCTCAGCTTTATGGAAAAGGAGGAGAAAAAAAATGGAGAAAGTTGAAAGGATATTTTTACTATGCTTTAGAGGGCTTGGACAGACTGCAGTGTACAGTACTTCACAACAGGATTCAGAGATGATGATTTAGTAAAAGGGATCTCAGATAGAGGACTTCTTTTGAGAGAGAAACGAAATTTCATTATGAGTGAGTAGAATTAATTATGCACATAGTAGCCCATGGGGGAGAGGGGAGGAGGTGAGGAAAAATCCCTAGCACATCTAGGCTCTGCGCCATGCATCATGTTTAAATAGAGAGTCCAGAGGAAAGGACAGAGGATTTAGCCAAAATGCTCTCAAAGCACCCCCGCTAGTCAATTTAAAGAGTGATACTGGCACTGTTTCTCTGGGCGAAGACAATAGGCTGCTTTTCTGGCCAGAAATTGTGATGTGTCAGCGTCTGCAAGAAGTGAAGCTGGGGAAGGAAAAAAAAATGGCAATAAACTGAAAGCTGAAACCTCCCTCCCCCAAAGTATATCTTCTCAGAAATGCACACAAATGTGCATGCACACTACTGAAACCATGAACTCTTCTGAAAGTAATAATACATGTAAGTGGTGATGGCTAAGCACGAGGAAGGTATTTTGTCACGAAGAGCTTTTGCTTCTTCATTCATTTCACAGGATTTGTTTCCATTCCAGTTCCATGCTTTTATTTGAAATTTCTAGGATCCTGTGGCTGCCTTCCAAGCATGACTCCAGCATATACTGTAGGTGTTCAGTGCATGTGTGCAGTGGTGCATACTAATGGCTCTGGCTGAAGCTGTGACAGAGTGGAAACAGACAACAAGATGACTAATGGGCTGTTTTCAGTAATTTCCAATTACTAGATTTGCAGTTTACCTTTCTTTTCTTTTCTTCTCTTCTTGAGTCAGAGCCAAAAAGGAGACATCTTACCCCACATTTCCCATAGGGCTTGGTATGTCTCTGAAAATTCTGATGTTTTCAAAAGGACATCATTTACAGTTATTCCACCACACACACACATTACTTTTACTTGATAAAATTTTGCCATAGTGCACTTTTTATAATCACATCGCCTTATGCAAGTTCTCTAGACTTGTTTCAGAATTCTGCCTTAGTGGTTAGAGGAAGAAAACAGAGCTTGGCAGAAGCAACTGGATTCTCATTAGAATGGGAATAAAGCTAGGCAGATGGCAGGGCTTTTGTTGTTGTTGTTCTGTTTTGTTTTGTTTCAAAAAACAAACTCTTTTGCATTTTTTATCTGTTCTTTTTTATTTATTTGAATTGCACCTCTTCTCTGACTTAGTAGGTATCATTAAAGACAAAGAACCACAAACAAAATCTATGTGCAGCTGTCTTCATACTTATGCAAAGTATCTGTCCTCATAGTTATTTAAGCAATAATATTTCTGTCACCAGACTTCTTTAGTCTTCAGAGACATTTGACTCTGGGTCCAAGTGTTATGAATTGGGCCTATCTCTGTGATTCAGTCCTCTGACATTATGATTAACATATGGTTTTGGAATGAGCTGAGAAATATCACACATGGTAGTCTTAGATAAGTTATATATCTTGGTTTTGTGTTTTCAAATACACTGTGAAGGTCTAATATTTTGCTCAGTATGAAGTAACATGAAGACATGACTCTAACTGACAGTAATGGGAATCATTTGGCTCCATCTCCACAGTAAATATGCACTCCTAAAATGCCTACATACTTTTTATTCATTGCAACAACCATTACAAAATGGCAGCCAAATAACCTCTGAAAGACACACACACACACACAAAAAAAAAGTCTGTCTGAAACAAAAATCAAGTTTAAACTATAATTATCTTTCAATCTCATCTATGACTCCTTCCACAGCAAGCTCGGAAACCATATGATGTGCGCGATGTGATTGAACAGTACTCACAAGGACACCTCAATATGATGGTTCGGATAAAAGAACTTCAAAGAAGGTAGGCCCTGTCTACCTCATGAAATATTTGAATTCTCTGGTGCCAGCTGGCTTTAGGGGAGATGTGTACTTAATGAACAGTAATTGTCCAAAATTGCAAGCACAACAGGGAGCACAATATCTAGAGGATTTAACTTAGAGTCATTTTTAACCCCTTTTATGAATGAATTTACAATTATCCTTTATTCTCCTCCCTTCCTTCAAATGAAATTAAAGGAAATTAAGGTGCATGCTGTTAAGTTTGTAGTATGAAGTGAGCTTTTCTGTCTTCTTTTTAGAAAAGAAAAGGTTTTCAAATAATGATTTACCTTTCTGTCTCCTCTCTGTGGTTCTCCATGGTTGAGAGAAATCTGGTTCACTTGTGTTCTCCTCTCTATCTGGAACTTTTCACTTACTGCATTCGTCCCTGCACACGCTTTCTCTGGGTGTTGGGATTGCAGCTGAAACATTTTGCCACAAAACTATCCCCTTCAGTTTCAGCACAAAGTGCTTTTCTCTTTACAAATTAACTCTATGGACCATGATATCAGACTGAACTCCTATGGCTCTTAAATGAAATAAAAATCAATAATAATAATAATAAATAAATAAATAAATAAATAGAACCTCTCAACCCTGTTGAGTGGAATCTACTGTGTCAATAAATACACATATTAAATCCACCTGCGTGAGATTCAAGGAACAGTTGCGGATGTTATTAAGAAACCATTCTGTCTTTACAGTCTTTGTTATTAGATTGAATTAGAGAGAGGACAACTATTTTTCAGTTACGACATGAAAGTCTAAGAAATAAAATATTAGTACACATGAAAGAAATGATAATAATATGGTTTGATTCCGGAAAAAACTCCAGAGAACTAAACTGTTGACTGTATTTATGTGCATCAAATCACGCTAATCTGGTCTTTTTACTTGCTTTGTTTTAGGTTTAAAATGACTGTAAATTCTTATGTAAATTATGCATATGTACTATACTATACTTTTTTTTAGCAGCAGAGTTTAATTTGCTTGGTAATTCCACTGCTAGCAATTCTCTATTTTCTTTTCAGATTGGACCATTCCCTAGGAAAGCCAGGCCTTTTCCTCCCAGGTACAATGACTGTATTCTCAGTATTTAGGTTCATAACTTGGTGAAAATACCAGTGGCTACAGTAATATAGATTTATAATCTACCCAATTATGAATTAATATATAATTCTGTTAGTAGGCTCAGGAACGACTGTGGAGAGATAGATACCTTGCATTCAGGTGGTAGTGGAGTAAATGGAAATAAAGAATATATATTAGAAATGCGTATCAGTGAATGACAAGTTGGAAATACCTGACTGGAAAAATTCCGCCCCCCCCCACCCCCCCAAAAAAAAATCTTTCTATATCTTTCTATGTCTTGTGTTGGGGTTAGGATACATGTTAGTTAAAGAGATCTTTTCCTTTCTGAACAACCTATGGATTTTAGTTTGGGAAAGATCAAAGGTAGATGAAGGGTAGATTATTCAGGAAGAACTGGGATAGTTTGAAAGCTAGAGTGATAGAAGTGTTATGAAATTAAATCTTAAAAAATGCAAGGTCATACACAGGAAAACTGATAAAAAATCTACTTGCTGGTAGTATTGAACAGTCTGGAATGTCTGAGAAAAAGAAAGTACTGGTATGTTAATTAATTGTAAACTAATGCCCACTGAATGTAGGAAAATGCTGTGATGTATCAACCAAAAATAATTAGTCTGATCCTAGGATCAGGAGAGAGATTTTCAAGACTTACAGGGACATGTGCATGCCCTTGCACAAGACTCAGGTAAGGCCTTATGTGGACTGTTGTGCAAAATTCTGACTCCACATCTTTAGGAAAGATTATCTGCACAGAAACAGGGAAGAAATACCACAGTGACCAGTAAAAAAGAGAACCTGTTCTATTAGTGGGAAACAGAAGTTTGCTCTTTTTAACCTAGCAAAACAAAGGGCTGGAAAGAACAGTCTGGTAATTCTACAAGGCGAGTAATTACCTGGGAGGCAAAAGAAATATATAAGAGAAAGGACAGTATGAACAGAAGAACAGATGTTAGTAAACTGGTCAAAAATACTTGGGAATCATGGAGATCAGAAACCTGAATATGGAAGGGACTGAAAGAAGTGATACTTAGAGGCGTCTTATAAAAAGGATGGAGAAGGACTCTTTGCTTGGTAGATAATGATAGGACAAGGGGGAATAGTTTTAAATTTAAAAGATGATAGATTTACATTAGACATTAGGAGGAAATTCTTCACTGTAAGGGTAGTGAGACACTGGAACAAGTTGCCAAGAGAGTGTGGATGCCCCGTCCCTGGAGTTATTCAAGGCCAGGTTGGACGAGGCCTTGGCCAACCTGATCTAGTGGGATAGGATGAGTTAGATGATCTTTAAGGTCCCTTTCAACCCAAGCCATTCTATGATTCTGTAATTTGTTACAGTAAGATATTGTCTTCAAATTTGCAGTGGTTCCATCTTCTCTGTCCCTAAGAGCTCAAAAATGACTTGGGGACTGAAGTCCCACGTGCCCAAATGACTTTGCACTCATGAGCATAAGTGTAACTGAGAGTCAAGGGTGCCAAAGTTATTTTAGAGCCTTTTAGAAATGCCTCCATATTATCAGAGGTTAAAATGATTTATACTGTCAGAATGAGGAGTGTCTCTCAAAACACAATGTATTTTTAATATCTGATCGCTGGAGAAGGCTCAGTAGTACATTCCTCTTCCCTGTAGATGAGATGGTTTTGGATCACAGGAAAATAATCAGTCAGCTTGAATACATCAATAAATATTTACGCTTGGGAATTCATTTCAAAATGTGCAAGCTAAATTTACAGAAAATCTTTGCTTACCCCCAAGAATGTATAATTTCAAATTTAACATTTTCAAATTAGAACTATTATTTGTACTAAAAAAAAAAAAGTATTTGAGCACCATTTTATGAGGTGTCTTCTTGTTTCAGAGGTGGAGAGTAATTTGAAGTGTTGGTTGCAAAGAAGTTAACTGTGAAATAATATTCTGAGCAGTTTGTGAAGTGTCAGATTTTGCTGAAGGTGTTCAGGAAGTTTAGTCACCAAATCTTTGGTTGAAAGGATCATCGAAACCGTTGGGAGGATCTTGGATGGGCCTGTGGATTTGAACAAGATTTCGAAGTGTTCACGTGTTGAAAAGAGAGTAAGTTACTGAGGAAGAGCCCTGGGGCTGTGTTTGTGAGCTTTGATTAATTCAGTTCTAAGCATCTCATATGGGAAACCTACATATAGGACAGCAAAAGGAAAGTGGGTTATCTGCCTGTAGGCCTGAGGTTACACAGCAGAACTTGCTGTTCCAGGCACATGCTGGAGAGAGTGCCAGCAAACACAGACGCAGCTAATTAAAGGGAAAAAAAAAGTCCAAGTCAAAGTCTGCCACAGAGTTTTTATCATTCATTATTATTTTTTTTAATTCAAAAAAACTTGTTTTGACCTTATATTTGGAGGGGAAAACAAAAACAAAGACAAAAACAAAAACAAACCAAAAAAAAAAAAAGGCACCCAACCCCCCCTGCACCTAGGGGGTGCACCTAGGGGGAAGATAAATTTGAGTAGGGATACCTACCCCAAACCTTCAAAATGTTTTATGATAGACAGTCTTACTGGGGAGAGCACTACAGGACTTCAGAAATATTTGGGTAAACCCATAATCTGTGCTCTGGAGAAGATTATGGCATCCCTATCATTCAACTAGCTTCCCTTAGTCTTTTCTTGCAACATCACTGCTGAATTACTGCTTTGAGACAGCTCTCTCGGATGCAAAAACAAGGTGGCCCTGCTGTGGATGATGTCTACCTCCACAGCATGCCAACTCTACAAAGTTATACCTTTTGCATAGACATACGGCTCTGCCCTCAGATGGACTGGATAAATACTTACTAGGAAAGGTAAAATGGTTGTTAGGGCTGCAAAAACAGGTAAGATCAAGAGGGGGGCTTTGCAAGACCAAAACCAGAAGTTATTTGATCTAGTAGTTATTTTATATAAACCTTCCACAAATCCAAAAATAAGATGTGGTTCCAGATAAATGGTGTGAAAAACTAAAACTAGGGTTAATTTATAATTAGTCCCAGTATTATCCAACCCACCAATAATCAAGTGATGAACAGCGATGAGTGGTTATAGTATTGGTCGGTTTGGGTGGAAACAGACTTTTATACTGTCATCCTCCTCTGGAAAATAGAGCTCATCCTGAGTTTTCCTTAGAACGGATAGCCAGTTATACATCAAAAATGTATTTTCAGTCTGATATATTTTTTCGAGTTCAAAGGCATTACTAAAAACCTCATTTATAAACAATATGGATGTTTCCTCCAGACTGTGTTATTTTTGTATTGATGGCAAGCAAAAGAGAAATGACAATGCAAAGAAAATGAAACCACCAAGGAGAAAAACATGAGAGGAATTTTCCTTTCCAGCTCCTTTTATTTTTCCTGTTTTATTTTACTCGTATTCAAAGAATCTTAAGGTCTGATTCCAAGCTTGTGGAATCAATGGGAGTCTTTCCAGCGACCTCAGTGGGTTTTGGATCAGGCTGTTACTGAAACTCTGTTGTCAACTTTGATAATATTATATGAAGTAATTGCAGTGTGTCTGATTTATTCTATAGTATTATTACCTTTCAAAAGTAAATGATGTCATAAAAGATGCAGAATCTGAATTCACTGAAAGCAATTATTGGGGTGGGGGTGTGGGAGTGGGGAAATATGATTATTTCTCAAGGATAAAAAACACTAGAAGCTGTGTTAAAACAAGATAAGGGTGCAATAACAGAAAAAAACAGCCATGCTGGATCATGACAGTCATGTCTCTGATGGAACTGGAAGCAAGGTGCTTTGGAAATGTAAAAAAAAAAAAAAAAAAAAAAATGCATATGTTGTCTCTAACCTTCCCGTAAGCTTCCAGCCATTTGCAGATCAGAGACTTCCTGACATGGTTCCTGTGTATTTAGTAGTCATAACTGGTTTATGCTCAACAAGCTTGCCTGGTTTCCCCTGAACCCCATGTAAACTTTTCACATCTGTGATATCCTGTGACAAGAAGTTTCATGATTTAACTTACACATACACATATTGTGAGAAATCCTCCCATTTTGCTTGTTATGGTGTTGGTTCTTAACAGCTTTATTTGAAACTTCTAATGTGAATTTTAAAACATTAAGAAGATAATGAATAAATTTTCCAAAGAGTTGAATCCTATTTTTCAGGAATTTTCCCAGAAGAACGTATCTTAGCTTCGCTGAAAGCCCATCTCACAGTTCCTGATAACACAAACAATTCTGTAAAATGAGATTAAGATTCCCGTGATAGTAAACAAACACCTTAATAATTGAAAGTATTGGTATAGAAGCAAAGCATGCATTACTAACATTTCTTGAATTAACAAAGCAGAAGCTTCTGTAATGATACAAATAAGAGAAGTGTAATACTTGATCTTCACTACACATGATGGAGTTAATTGCTTTTGAGTGCCTTTTTTTAGACTAACTATAGCTTTTCAGGGGCAAAAGTGAAGAATAATGCCAAAGTAAAACAAAAGATGCAGTGTTCAGATTCAGAAAAGCAGTTCATCTGAACCTCTTGGATCTACATAAGCAGGTGGAAATCCCTGGAGAAAAAGGATTTCTTGTAAACCTTTGGCAGTTCCATTTCTTGCTTTATTTCCCACTTTCAGTAGTCCCAATACTAAACTTGATATCATTTCCTGAGGTTTTGAGATATCTTTAAGAATTTGGAATATCCTAGTTGTAACAAGGCTTGAATTCTTCATTTTCTGTTTGGAAAAAAAAAAAAAAAAGAATGGCTTTCAGATAGATACATTTTATAAATGTTGAGTTAGCTTACATCTGGTGGTATGCACTATAGAAGTAAAACTCACAGAAGACTCTTACTCTGTAAAAGTAGAGTAGATCATTTCCAGCTTTTATCATTTTCAGACCATCTGGCTGTAATTCATTCACTGTCCTAATGTTCCCCGTAAGTATTTTTTCAAACCAAAGAAAAAATCTGTTTTCTTAAAAGTTTGATATATTCTGATGAGATAGAACACAGTAATTGAGTGGGGAAAAAAAAAATTATGCTGCTGTCTCTCATTTGATTTTTCTCTTGCTCATTTAAGATGGAATTGCTGTTTTTTGTAAAAGAAACAAAAATTGAATAACCAGCAATATGTCATTTATATCATGTGCTTCCAATTGAAGAAAGAGTTGGGTTGGCCCTTCTTGTTTTCTCGGCTAGTGTGGGCAATATTAAAAAAGCTTTAATTCTTTTTTTTTTCTCTTTTTTTTTTTTTTTTTTTACAAGAGGCATCTCATATCATCACTAGAAAAAAGGATGTAGCATCTTTGTGAAAAAATTAGGAATTAAATACAGGTGGATATTGTTTCGAAAGCCATAGAGTGTGTATACTGAGGAAGGCAAAGGCTTTCAGGGAAAAAATTTATGTACTAGCAAAGATGAGATAATATATAGGTGACCTAAGAACTGTTCAGTCTCCTGAAGTATAATACTTATTGCTTATACAGTACTGTTTTATCTGATGGAAGTCTAAATATACTAAATGATGGTTTTATATCATATCAACCATGTGAAACATGCTGGTTTCAGGATTTATTTTTCTTTATGTTTCTGAGCTAAAATTTGTTCATATATATTTTCATCCTGTTATAAATAATTGTGACTCCTTTCATGATGACCATGCATGTTCTCTTTCTGTTTGAGCCTTTCACACATATATGAGCTGTTACTAAAATGTGTAATGATCTCTCTGTTTTATTGAAGACACATAAAAAAAAAGACTAAACTTAGTAATTAAAGAAAGTCACATAAAAAACAGACTAAACTTAATAATTAAAGAAAGTTATTTTGGATTACAAAGCAAAGAATGTAAAAACTAAGATACTTCAGATTTACAGTTAGCCATGCTATCTTTTCAATTATGTAAAAGCAAATAATCTAATATAGAAAGTCTAAAGTCATATCTCTTGAAAAGACTTGAGAGAGAAAGCATAAACATGAGATAGAAATCAAATGTATTTGAGCAATGTTATCTGAACTTCTGCCTACCATTCTTACCACAATTCTCTGCACATTGTATATACAACCCATTTACTTTTAGATAAAGATGGTCTTTGTTAGAGAAAAATGCTTGTAAATTAGAGCTGAATGCTGATTTAAATGGAGGCTAAAAAGAAATGGGAAAGAGTGCAGCCTTTTGTGACTTACATAGCATGGATGCTAATAAAGGGATGGAGAGGACGCAGCTACATGTGTGTATATCATGCATTTCTCTTCAACTGACAAGAGAGCCACATGCCACAAAATAGCTTTTTATCTGCTTCCTATTTTCTTGTTTTCTGTTCTACACTGCATTCAGGGATAACTAAGATAAAAAACATTATTAACTTGGTTTGGCTGTTTTGGCATGTCTTGGTGATTATAGGAAGGATGCAATTAGAGCTGGTGAGGAAATTATTATTAAAAAAAAAAGTGGGTTTTCTTGTTTTATTTTTCTTGCTGTGTTATTGTTTGTTTGTTTATATATATGTATGTATGTTAGACCTAAACAACAAAAGCACTTCCTACTCACTGCTGTTCAAATCACATCCCAATTTAGAAATCCTTAAACACAAAAGTATAGACTTTAAAAGACGTGTCTACAGATTTGCTAATTAGAGAGTAGACTAAATTGTTCATTATTTCATTTTAGACAGAAATGAATATATAGGTAAACTTGAGCCTCAACCTTTTTATCTTTTTATAGGATTCTGTGCTTGTGGACTAATCAGTGATGAACGCCACACATGTATGAGCCAAGCTGTGTCATTTGTTTTGTCCCTACACAGTGTCCTTGAACAGTCTTTGAATTTTCTCTCTGTATGGTGTTTATGGTATTTACACCTCTAAATTTTCTTATGAAGCACTTCTCCCTTCTAATGCCTGTGCAGAGCTGTCAAGGGACAATAGCCTTTTTAATATTCTAGGTGATCTGTAGAGAAGGAAAGCAAGAAGAGTACTCTTGCCAGCATTGCTTTTTGCAAGTTTTCCTCTAAGGTATATGTGTACCTTCAGATGAACTTTGGTGCAAATGTATGTCTAAAAGTATCACATTAGCAAACATATATGCTGCTAATGGTAAGGCAAGTACCATCCACTGAGGAATGCAAGAATGTGAGTTCCCTGAAAAATGAGCACACATACAGCAGTAAGGGAGAAGGCTGATACACTATAAATTCACACCTCAGCCTGTCTACCAGTAAGCCCTTTAGATTGTGCTCATGCCCCATGCAAAATGGGCTGAAATAGCTCTAAAACCCAAGGCTCAACCACTCATAAATGTGGAATAATTTATGGAACAAGCAAAGAGAAATTACTGCAGCCCAATACTGGAATAACAGTTTAGACAAAAAATGTATCCAACTTCCATTGACACGGGTTTCTAGGTTACTTTAGAATTTGAGGTGTGTTTTGTTTTGTTTTGTTTTTATGTTTTGTTTTTCTTGTGAATGTTTTCTCCTAGCTCAGCATATATACATTTTTGTGCTTTTTTCCCGCGGACTAACACTTCCAAAGTATGTCATTCCTTTGCAATTGGTCATGTAAACACAAAGAATAGAACCCACTTTACACAGCTTTAATTCTTGGCTCCCCACCCCACTGTTTGCAGTGTGTAAGTGAAGCAATTTGCATAACTGATCTTCAATAAGAAGGTTTCACAAAGGCTAGGAGGAGAAAAGGATGGAGATGCAAGTGTTTTTCCCAGCATCATCCCTCTGCACTGACAGGATAGGTCTCTGCCATTCCAGCCACTGAGCCCCAAGACAGTGCTCCCTCCTACATCTACAACCTCAATTGAAAATTATATGTATTTCTGTGTGTAAAGATACATTGCACATGTCAAAATGGGATGTATGCATAGGGATCATATCTATTCCACCTAATTATGTGCCTTTATTTGAGATAATTAAAGAAGGAACCAGATCACCTCAGACTCTTTCTATTCTTCATGTCCACGGAGTACCTCCACCAAGGTCCAGATTGTCCTTTAGGCTAACTTAATCTGGTCCGTTAGACAAATTAACTCCCTTCTCTCTCAGTACCCTCTTTCACTTCCGTACACTATGAAAAATTCTCTCTTGTTATGTTGGTGTCATTTATATTACTGTAATATTTTACCAGCTGAAATAGCACTAGATATGATTCATAGTTTGAGTTTTCTCTCAATCTAATGAATGTCCCATTTCTATTCTTATTTTATTTAGAAAAAGGGATAGACAAAGGATACTATACTGTAGGAGCCAGACTGATTCGGCTAGAGGATAAGGTAAGTGCATGAAAGCTTTTTTCTTTCTGAGTAATGATATCTGATCTACTAACATGCAAGATAGTATCTTGGCATGATTTACTTTAGAATTACAGGGCACCATAATAAAGAATAATATCCTAATTTTTGTAAGGGAGTCATTGAAGTATCATGTGCATGGTGTTCAGCATTAACTGTTTACCTGCCATGCAGATTTTGTTCTTGATTTTAAAAGGGACCACTTACATGTTGAAGCCAAATCACATATCTTGTAGGTAGATAGTACCATGAACTGATGAGGTGTTTGTTGTACCACAATTAGTGAGTTAAACAGAAAGGCTACAATCAAGAGCCTTTGTAAATGGCAATGGTTGATATCTCAGCAGTCTTGAAGTTCTCTAATGTTTACTGCATTTTCCCCTGTGCAGTTATCTTTGTAACAGTTCTACCCCTCCCTCCACTGAATTCAGTTATTCTCTCCAAGAAGGTGTTCATCTGTGTTATTAATTAGCATTATACAGAAGTATGCCTAAAGGCCGAGGCCCAGTGAAGCTCTATTGTTTTAGGCCTATTGCAAACATCCTCAAGAGTTTTTCTCACTCAAGTGATAGCAAAAGTACAAGTTCACTTAAGAGGAGAAATCTATTTTTCTAATACTGTCAGCTCTCTTGAAGGCATACCTATCCCTTTAAAAATGGTGACTCTAAATAGTGTGCTTCCTATGGACGGTAGTGACATAGTCACTTTGGTGTGTGATATGATGTAATGTTTCAAACAAAAGTCCATTTGAATTTAGCATAAGCATTTCCTATTTGTGTCTTATTCTTATTCAAAACTTGTCACACAAGTTTTATTTTCATGTCTTTCTGGGGAGTGGGGAGAGAAGAAAAGGGGAAGGAAGCCTTTCATCACATAAGAATTTAAGAGTTGTGCTTCTTGGCCCCTCACCCCTCCCCCCCCCCCCCCAAAAAAAAAAAAAGAAATTAAACAAAAACGATTTCTCCCTTTATTGCCTAACATTTAATGATCATTGTTAGAACAACATTGGAAATATGTGGGGCTGTGATGTCAAAGGATGGGTTTTCTTTGACTTTTAGCTTTCTTAGTGTCAGGGAATGAGCTTCGCAGGAAAAGACAATTTATCTGAGGTAATTTTTAAAGTGGATTGGTCCCTTGCGTGGACAGTCTCATTCAAAGTGAAAGTGGCTTTCATTCAAATTAGCTCAATTAACTTTAAAAAGATATATGGCTCTTTAACCTCTATATGTTTTGTGAATTCACACCACTAGTTTATTCAGATTTCTTGAATATGCTTGTATAGAGACACCAACAATATGGGTTTGAAAATTCAGCAAATGTAAAATAAATAAATAAATAAATAAATTACTTTGTGTGAGAAATGTTGCTAGCACTGTAAATACTTCCAGTAGCAGTTTTTCGTGGTCTCCCGACTGCTTCATATTTATGAAGAAAAAAGGTCAGAAAGTTATTAATGTGTCTGGCGGTGTCCCAGTTTTAGCACAGTATGCTGTGGATTTGATAACTTTTGATTTCAAAGCCTTAATTTGAGTACTGCTGGGGTATCAGTGTAAGAAGAGGAATGTTACAAGACATGTCTGTGTACACAGCAGATGCTGCAATGAATGATCTCTGTTGCAGGTGTCTGCTTATGCTCTGTTCTTACAGCTTAAACCTGTAGACCAAACTCTTGATGATTCTAAATACTAAAATTTTCATCAATACTGCCTTGATTGTAAATGCTCAGAGATGATGAAGCAACGTGGTTTAGCTTTATCATATTAACTGTCTGGCATGTGGTAACCAGTCTGTAGCAGAGATTTACAACAACGTTCTTGGAACAGTCCTGCAAGTAGAAAAAAAAAAAAAAAAAAAAACACCAAACACCACCACCACCACCAAAACACACAATGGTGGAGCCAACTTAACATGCTTTAGGCATAATCTAAATATAGTTTTGCAAACCCAAACCATTCATGTGGGCAAAGCCTAGCTGCTGTTTTGTTTGAATAATTAAACCATAGTGCTTTAACTGACCACATACTGTATGGGAACAGGTGATTTCTATCTCTTTACTCATTGTTCTGGAGAAAACAAGGAGAAGGGAATAAAAATATGTCAAGATATTTTCATAAGATGATGCTATGAAACATATTCAATCATTGCAACTTCTTTTTTGTTCTCAAATCAAGCTACAAATGTAAAATAAAACACCCGAGTCTGATGGAACCCAGTGCCTTTGTTCTTCCAGTACAAATTAGCCTTCTGGTAGGTGTATAGGACTTTATGTTTCTGCCAAGAAAGTAGACAAAGTACAAAAAAAAGGGGTTGTGGGGTTTGTTTTGTTTTCGTGCTTTTGTGTTTTGTTTTTTAGTATTTGTAACTTTTTGGCACGTTAGGCTAAAATATATATGTTTACATAGTGAAAACAAAGTTAAGCTTCCCAGATATCTCTATTTTAATAGGACAATAGAAGCAACTGCATCCTGTTGTCAAACTGTTTCCCCTAAACTATTTTCCCAAGTCTCATGGGATCTCCTGCTTTAATAGTTCACTGCATAGTAGCTGCTATGTGCCCAAATGTGGAATAATATTGGAGTCAGGAAAGACAAGCTGGGTTTCAACCTCTGAGGAGAATAAATGAAGCAAGGGCATGTCTGACAACAGGCTCCAGCTGGTGGTGAAAAATGATCTCCCCCTTGGAACTAGAAAACCTTTGGGATCAGCCTCATCCCCCTGGAGAAATTATTTTAACATTCAGTAGCCCAGTACAGTCATGGCAGCCTCCCAGCCAAATGACACATCTGATAACATGACACATTTTTGGACAAAGGCCAGTTGGTGTAGACTGATAAAAAGGCAGTACAGATTTCTATGATACAATCTGTATCAATAAGCTATTACTACACTTCTAGCCCAGACTGATCTTTCCCACCAGCATTTTCCCATTCATTTGTTTTTGTTGTTTCTCTGAAAGGGAATTAGAAAGTAATTCAACCATTCATAGATGCGTGTTGTTCTAGATAAAGCCACATTAATGCTTTTTTTTATAAATTTTGAAAAGGAGGGAGAGAGAATTGTGCGTTTATGATGGTTAGGATAAACTTTGTTCCCTTTGGTAGTTTGCTGCTATTTGAGTTAAAATGCCAGATTTGCCATACAGAAAGCATAGGCACAGGTGTCTGAAGTGGTTGCTTAGTGATAGATAAAAGTTTTGAGGCAAAAATGTCCCAAAGGCTCTATGATAACAGCCTTCCATTCATTTTGCATGAGCAGTCTTGTCTGCAAGCTCTCTTTTGTGGCTGTCAGAGCTCCATATGTGATTTAAGGTAACAAGGAAGAGGTAAGAACACTAATGTGTAGGATGAAGCACCACGCAAGTCCACATAAAACAGAGTTGAAATAAACTTGTATTCACTTTTAAGCACTCCAGAGCTGACTGGAAAGGGATGAAATGTATGGTGGCAGTTTCCAGACAATATGTGAAACTCTTTTTGGCAACATCAATGCTGTGCAAGGCTGTTCTCATTAACAAGGCATGTTGCACAGTGTAAGTTTACCCATAACAGTTTTCAACCTGTTTTTCCCTGAGTAGGACATAAAGAACTTACTTTGTCATGGTCAACATTAATAACCTATTGTGGTTCTTTTCAAATAAACATTGAGATGTTGAGAGAAAGAATGGAGCTTCTTTCCCAACACGTGATATGTGCCATTTGGCCGACCCTTTCCTTAGTTTGATGGCAGGATTTAATTTTAAATTGCGGTATGTAGCTATTGACAGATTCTTTTGAAACGTATTAAGAGGGAGATTGGTTCCAAGATGATGTTCTAGAGTTGGCATTAGTTTCTTTTTAAAACTGTAAACTAATGCTTCTTTATGATGAAATGCGTATTCTTCCTTTTTCTTTTCTTTTCAAAATTAGAAACAAAAATCTTGGTGTGCTGCGTCCAACTGCACGGCAACCTATAAATAAAAACAGGAGAGAAAAGAATCTACAAATGAAAGCTTAGAAGGGACAGCTGTGTTGTCTTTGAAAAGGAAATCTATTAGGTACTTTTGTAATTATATGGCAGTCTTCTTTATGTGGTATTTACAGTTATGATTTATGTCCATATTACCATAACTATTTCCATACTTATAGACAACATGTGATAATGTTGGGAGCCAAAAGTAACCATTTGGTAGCATTTAAAAAATGCAGAAACACTAAGAGAAAACAGGGCAGCAAAGCAGAACCCTTCTGAGCTTTATACATCTGGATAATGTGAACCAGAACAAAAGTGTTGTCCAATGTAAACAAACGTAGAGGTTCGATTGTGGTGAAAAACTCTCTCTTTACCAATTTAAAAACTCATTTTAAAGTTGGGAGCTAAAATGATGGTCTCAGAGAAGAGTGGTATTTCCCTATCATCTTCTTCCGCCTGGATAACAGAGATGGATGCTAGTGAATCTGACTCCTGCTGTGATTACATCAGGAGTCATGAAGTAGTAAATTATTTATTATGACAATGCCTGCAAGTACCACTCTAGCAAAAGCCTTGTCAGAATTTCCATTATAAACCTGTAATTTGTGGGTGGGGTGATTGGCATAACTGAACTGCATTAAAAAAAAGGGGGTAGGGGGAGTGAAAATTTTTGCACAACAAGTCACAAAATGTGCAGGATACGTTTTTGAGGTTTCAAGAATATGTCTGAATTAAACCCAACAAATGCCTTTGCTAGCAAAAATATATTTTGGCACTAAGGTGTTTGTGGGTTATTTTCCCCCAGTTGCTTAAACGTTGAGTCATTCTCTAATATAAAGCTTTACAGAAGGATTTTTGCAAATGGGCATTACATGGGTTTTTTTAGCTACTAAAACAGGCTGATAGTTCTTAAAAGTAGCTATCTGAGATGCATTGTCATTCCTTGCTGTAAACAGGAAAAGTGTTTCTCATCCTGACCCTTTATTATTTGCAAATATGCATGAACAGTGCTGATTTTTGTGGTATATCTCCTCAGCACAAATAGGGGGAGAGGGGGAGTGTCAAAATTTAAAGTCTAATGTGATTTGCAGTTACTTGTAGATCTCTCATGAAGGAGTATTGTACATATTCTTGGAGCACGTTCTGTTCAAGGAGATGGACAGGAGGTTCACAATGAGAGATGCTGTGAATATGTATTTGGGATAGGGTGCCAGTAAACACAAAGCACAATCTCATTTATTCTGTAGCAGTCCAGCACAAATCCATCAATTCTGTACCTTACCCATGAAGTCATTGAATTTTTATTTTGAAGCTATTGCCTAACAAAAATATAAAATAAAATAAAAACATCCTAAAAGTAATCTCATTGCAGCTGATGCTTCAAGGCAAATTGTGCTTTCATTTATGCCAGTGAAGATACTTGGGATTTATTCAGGAGTAAATTACAGCAAATTTCTTAAATGGATTTAAACAGGATTCCGGCTCATGTTCTCACATACTGCTCAACAGCAGTGAAATGACAGAGATGAGGTGAAAGCAGAAATGGGACTCAAATAGTTCAGAATTAATCTGAGAGAAATCATATTTTTCATCTGTTATGCCTAAGAAGATCTTTCTTGTATGCTGGGGATTTAAGGAACCATAGATCTGAAGTTGTGCTTGTGTTCTAGTACTGAAGCATCAAGACAGGTTTTTAGTCTGAAGACCAGGTAATGCTGATTTAACAGCTTAGATCATAGCTGCACAGCTTTTCTACTTTGCTAGATGACTTCTTAATGCAGAAAGGAACTATGGCAGCCTGGACTTCTTTTGACCATTTGTCCTGGTTTTACATTTCTGAGATAAACCATGTTTAACAAAGAAGAAGAAGGAAGGGCCAGTTTTGAGGTGCCTGGTTGTAATGGTAATGTCTAAAGGATCAGAAAAAAATAAGACCTGACTATGAAACACCTTTCAGGCAAAAGGAAAGAACAGAGATAGATCATATATCCTGAAGCATATCTGAACAAATCCTGCCTGAGTTCTTCCCTTGTGGTTCTTGTTATGAAGCCTTATCATAAATGGTACTTGGTAGCACCCTCCTATTATTAAGGTTGTATACCACTTTCCATTATAAAACTCTTTTTTTAGTTGCTTACATCTTTGCCAAACTTGAGCCATCTGGGCTGAAATTTTCCAAGGCAGATGTCTGCCTCAGGCTGAGTTTTTTTGGAAAATTTATATATGAGTGTGGGTCATCCTTTCTATATCACAGTAACCTGACCCACTGTGAAGATTCTCCCAAAAGTAAACATAAAAATGTTGATGGAAAACACTTGAGCCTCTTCTAAATTTGAGCAAGAAAATTGGACAGAAATGGAACATTATCTGCCAGTCTTGAGACCCAGAGGCCTGATCCAAAACATAGTGAACTCAGCAGGAGGCTTTCACAGGGATCAGGCCCTGATTTTTAATTGGTGAGGGAGCAAAGAGTTTCACATAGTGAACATTTGCCAGGACGCAATTCACCACCATAAATCAAACGTTGAATAATTCCAAAGCCCAATAAACGAGCATGCAGATGCTCGTGTCTGCTCCCCAGTGACTGCACGGACTGTTCATTAGGATCCAGCTTGAATAGTTCGATCTCATTTATAGCAGTCCCAAGAATTGCTGTGATTAGGCAATTGGTACATTCTCATTGCTTTTCTGCTCTCTTGGCTGGATCTGCTCTGGTGGAAGTAAAACCACCCAGCAAACTCTGCCCATGACATCCTGGAGCATGCTGGGTTTGGGGGAGGCAGGGGCTCATGTTCACATGCTGCATAGCAGCCTGAAGTCAGTTTGCAGCTACTTTACATTTAATAAGAAACAAAGAGAGTTGCTCATGGAAGACGTACTCTATACTAAGTCTCCTTCATGAGAACATGCAGATTAACTGTGAATACTGAGATAGAAACAGAAAAGTGATTTAGGGCTGCTGGTAAATAATGAAGCCTTAGGGGAATGGAATCTTTCACAGGCTATTACCATGCTGGAAGTCTAATCCACGTTGATGTGCCTGGGCTGTTTAACCTGTGGGGAACCTGACTGCCAAAGCTGTTTATAGCCACTTCTGCTAGTCCAGTTGAGGATGCCTTCTGCTGGAGCTGTGATTAATGCAGCTGAGGTTCAAGAGTCCACCCAGGTGCAGCCCACACTTATCTTAGTTGACGTGAAATTATTAATTCAAATTGCCTTGATAGTCTAGCACAAAAAATAACAACAGCAACAACAACAAATCATACTTGCAGGAATTAATGTCAGATGATGGAGCCTTCAGTTATTAAAAGCTGCCTCTTACATTATGCAGATAGCAAAGGGGAGCAGAGTTTCAAGACTACACAGACTGAACAGCCTGATCTACAATCATGTGCTGACTTGTGCCTCACAGGGAGTGAGTGCATTGTTAGAATCGAAGCAAACCATTCTTCCCCCAGTTTGACGAAGGAGCAATATGAAATGCTGTCTTGCTTGTACAAAAGGAACCAAAACTTTCAAAATATAATCATCAGTTTTTAATCAAAATTGAGAAAAGGGTCATAAACTCAAAGTTGTTAGCTTCTTGTAATTTCTGAGAAAACAGGTGCTTGGGTAAAGGACAGATATTTTGCTAATCCCCCTGCTCCTAGCAGAAATGATTGCAGTGTGTTTGGCTCTTCTCAGGTGCTGGAGAGTCTGGCCGCAAACGTATGGGAAACAAAGCTCTGCTAGTTCTGCTTGGGAACCAACAAAATAATTTATTTACTAATGGCGGGTGAGAAATTGTATTTTTACCTTAAGAATATTCTGGAGATCTTTTTTCTTTTTTTTTTTTTATAAAAACTCAAGTCCTCCCACAACGACCTTTGAGTTGGAATTCCAAAGAATGAGAGAAATCACATCAATTATAAGAATTTTTATTTCTACCTTTCTATACATGTAAAGATTATTCCAAATCAGCTTAAAATTCTAAGTGGTAGGTCATCCTAGATCCCCAAACAAAATGCCTTCATTGAAAGAGAAGTATGAAAACTAAGTATTTTGACATTTTTCTAGCATCTTCAACTAACTAAATAAATAAATCCATCAAACCAATCTTTTCTTAGGAACACTTTTTAATTGCTATTTTCTGATTAAAATAAATTTTATTTGAACAATTTTAATGAACACCAATTGTTGCCAGTGTTAAATTACTTAATTTTGAAGGCTATTTTCAAATATAGATATGTAGCTGTCCTTAGCTGTTTATGGCTGTATGCTGCAAATGCTGCCCTACGGACAAGTCGAGAGTTTTACACTGGAACATTTCTCCATCTGAAAATGACAATTTGTTTCCAGTGGAACATTTTTTGAAAAGGTGTCACATTCTGTGGAACTGTACTTTAAATCATAGACTGAAAGCAAGGATTTCCAATTTTCCACTTCAAAGGAACTTTTTGAAAATCAGAATTGGGTTGAAATACTCTGGTTTTTTTATAGGATCATTGCAGTTGAACTGTTTTTTTGTTGTTGTTGTTTTGTTTTGTTTTCTAATTCATTTGTTTAATATTGTTATTATTTAATTCTCTTTCAGAATGAAAGAGTCCAATTCTTCATGAAAACAGAGTAATTTTCCTATAGAAAAAAAATACAAATTTTCCTCTAGTCCTCCTTACATCAGAATTGCTGTGATTATTTCACATACCACAGTTTTCAGCTTAGTAATTTAAAAGTAATTTTTTAATACTATTTGAATGTCATGTAAAATATTTACTCTAATAATTCCTCTTGACTAAGGAAAATACACTGGGAAAAAAAAATGTGATTCATGTTTCATGCAGGAACTGCAATGCTGAGTCAGAGCAAACATCTGGTTAGCCCTGGAGCCATTCTCTCACTGTTGACCACCAGTATCATATACGAAGGGGTGGGCTAGAAGAACAGATTGAGCCTGAATTGCTAGAAGCAGTCTTTGGGTGTTTTAATGGATTATATATAACACGCAGTACAAACAATACTGCTGTATGAGGCATTTTACAGCATGACAGTTTTGTAAGAGTCCAAAACAAAACAAAGCAATAATATGCACTGGATTACTGGGGTGACCTGCCCTGACAAGTTGGCTGTGTCTACGGATGAAAATATTCACCCGTCTTAATAGTAAATTCTTAAAAAGGCCTTCAGTTAAGATTTATGAGGTAAGGGAAGAAGAGAGAGAAAGTGTCAAGAAACTGAGAAGCTCTTTCTCCCTATATTTACTGCCACTTTGTTATTTGCAACACATAGCTTTACATTTTATATAGCAGCAAAATAGTGAGCAAATCAGTAATACATACTTATTTCTGTAACAAAATCCCTGTTCCTACTAGTAAATAATGTTGATAAATGGCATTCATATTCTTCCCGTTTAGAAGCTTGGTTTTGATTTCAGTGCTGTGTTCTGGTACGTTTTAGTAAAACACATGTTAGCCAATGTGTTTGGTACATGCTGCAGCCCTTCCAGACCAGGAGGAGAGGACTGGGTTACAAGTCTGAGAGGTGAGTTTGTATGGAGTACCTCAGATCTCTCTGATCACATAGGTACTTTCTTAGTTTATCACAAGCTTGATCCTCGCATGCATTTTTGTGCAATGCCAAAATACAATTAAATAGTACTAAATCACTAGGTGGTTTTTCTAGGGATTTATTTATGGTCTTGTAATTGAAGAACAATGGCTTTTTGATTATCAGCAAGTGTTTTTCTGCAGGTTAATGTCTTTGAGTGGAATCAATATGATATTGAATAGACTGAATTTAATTCAGTCAGTGAATAGACTGAAATGAAGGAACCAGGGTCTGGTGGCTCATGTGCTGAGCTCCAGCTTCAGAAAGCCAGGGTCTTCTGCCAGAGAATCTCAGCACAAATTCAAAAAAAGGCATAGTCTTCCCCTCTATAAACCAATACTTTGCTACTTCACTTCGTATAAGGTACTCAGATACTATGGTACAGGGAGTTATATAAATACACTATCCAGATTCATATCACACATCATTTACAGGTCTTCCTCAGACTCAGATAATGACTTCTTAAGAGTCCAATGCCCTTCTGTGGACTTAACATTCCTGAACATGTCTCCTTCAGTCTCTATTTGAATGTAAAATACCTCTCTCTGCCCATGAAGTAACCTACCCACTGCTGCATCTGCAGTTCTCAATAGCTGGCATTCTCAATTCTGAAATGTTGTGGTGCGATAAGGTACCTCAGGATCACAGGATGATTCAGGTTGGAGGGGACCTCAGCACGTGGTTTAGTCACTGCAGCACCCCATCACTTCTACTCTGGGTATAACATACTTCTCTAGTAGTAACATGTAGCACGTATATAAAGAAATAATCTCTCAAAATGTGCTGTCAGGATTTGTTCATGTAGAATGGATGTCGTGAAATACTGAACTGGCAGATCTGTGTTTCAGAGACCTGCAGCCAACAGCTGAATTGTGCATATGGAACATGGCAGTTGCTTGGGCCTTGTGATTTTCAAAAGCTTATGACTGGAAGTACTGAAATTCTGTGATATTTTCTCTTCTGAAAAAATGCTAACAGAAGCAAGAGTCTATAACTGATAAAAAGGACCGTTTCTTTTTAGTTTTTCAAGAAGTGAAGGATACAGCAATGGCAAGTAAAGCAAGTTTAACAGGTATGGAAAGTGGCCAAAATACTGTCATTCAAAATGCGGGCTAGTGCAGGGCCCGGTTGTCTGCTGACAGGTCTGGTTAAATGTCTGCTCAGATTTCCATCTGAATCTGGGATCTAGCTCATACAGCTTTGCTGTCTCTTCAGGATTAGAAAGTGCAGTCTACCAGCTCAGTGGTAGTATCCTAAGTCTCCTACTACTACGTGTGTTTCTGAAAGCTGCAGGATCTGGAGATGTGTAATTATGTGCACATTCTTAAAATTTCTAGCTTTTAGCTCTCACTGTGGAGATACACATAAAAAGCAAGAACCATGAAGCCTCAAAAATCAAAAGAGAAATAGGATGAATATCAAATATATAGTCTTCATCTAAAATATCAGTTTTTTAAAGAGTCTAGTTATCAGACACTGATAAGTATTACTACAGACTGCCCAGGGGACACAGAAAAGACATCTGAAAGGCCAGGTAAATGCTCAAAAATAGAGCACTCGGGCCTCTTTGCAACCATAAGTGCACTGCCAGCTGCTTTGCAGTTAGAACGTTTAGCATTAAGTGCAGGTATCTTCCAAGCAGCAGGCACTGCCATGAAGACATACCATAGGAGGCAGCAGAAGCCCATGTTCTCTCTAAGAAACTCAAAACACACCAATCTTTGAATTTCCTACTCTGCCCTCCCACGTGCTGCCTATTAATTTCAGTTTTGTTACTGACTTTCTGTATGCTTAGTGGCTGCAGCCTTGAAATGCTCTGCAGAACTTACGTACCTGGAGAGTTACTAAAGCCACAATGAGCAAGTCATCTTGCCTGTCAAAGGCTACACCAGTAACCTGTGAAAGACTAGACCTATCCATCTACAGCAAGGCTGAGTGGGTGCCATGCAAAGAGCATTCACATCTTTGTGCAGTGCTCAGTTTGCCTCAGTATTTGACAGACAGAAGGAATAGCTGTTGTCTCTGTGCAGGTTTCAAAAAATCCGTAAAATCTGAAGGAGGATGGTCCTTGGTGAGTACCCAGGAACTGAAGCATTGGCAGTCTCTCACTAGCACCATCACACATGCTTCAAATTAATCTGGGCAAGTCACTTAGAAACCATTTTTATGGGGCAGAAGAATTATATCTAAAGAGTGTGCTCACCTTAAAACCTAATTTTCTAAAACCTAATTTTCTAAATCTTCAGAAATGCATGCCTACATAGTCAATACCATAGTAATACCCTGAGGATTTGCATTTCTGGGACCCACTTAGCTCTGACCTGTTTGTGCCCCATAGTGACAGCAGGTGTGCGGTGTAGGGGAAGGCTGGAAGATGAGATCTGTCCAGGAAGCTTGAGGTTGGTGGTTTGACAGAGGAGGAGGATGGGGGGGAAAACATGGAGGCACACTCACTGGATTTAGAAACTGCAAGCAAGTTAGATTTTTCTTAAAGAGTTTCAATGCCTGACCTCCAAATTATGCTTCAGAACATATTTCATTTGAGCCTGGTCCTGTAGTCTTGCATGACTGTCTTATTCAACATTTTTTGCTGTAGTCACAAGGTGTAAACTAGTTGTGTATTTGTACAGATTAGGTTTACCTTTTGCATTTTTGCATCTACATTTTTTTCTGGATATCTTTTACATCTTATGCTTTCCAGCCTCTGTTTTTTTAGAGTCGATAAGGTACTTTCAGATTTCTATGAATACTGAGTATAGTTATCATTTTTGACTGGAGCTTTTACTACGTATGGTCAGCTCTCCCTCTGTAGCACATTGTGAACTCACTATCCACAGGAAAAACAACCAACCAACCAACCAAACAACAACAACAACAAGGATTTCAGATGTTGAAAACATTTATTTCCAGTCCTAGCTACAGAGTAATCACCACCGTTGGGATCACTGCAAGTGGGACAGATCCTGGAATCACAATGAAGTTTTGCCCTGAGTTGGGATTACAAAAATAGACTTTTGCTCCTGTAGTAAAGCATATATGTTTGGGGGTGACAGAAACTGCTACACTATGATTTCCTTCGTTGGCTTGGAAGGTAAAATTAAACTGCTTGTATTTGGAAAGTAATTTTAAGTCCCCAAAATATCTCTGCTTCATTTACTTAATTTTGCTAGATGTTTGGGCAGGCTGACCATAGTTCAGACTGACTGAAGTAATGGTTATATCATTCAGCAGAGAACTCCCTTGTGTGAACAGAATTTTGTTTGATTTTATTTATTTTTTTCTCCTCTTTCTTTCTCCTCCAAGGCTATACATACAGATGGAGCTCACAAAACAGAATTAAGCTTAGAATTTCTTGTTAATGAGGTCATTTATGTCAGAGCAGGAAATGTACAAAATAGCACAGAATAGAAAAATCTAGACACTGTAAAACATGCCAACAAATTTGTTGCATGCATTACTCCCTTAATATGCCCCCAATGTAATCTATAGATACCACAAATGACCACATTCTGTTTATGTATGTAAAAACTCCTATATATATAATACTCATAAGAGTAGCAATTTTACTAGTGGGAAAAGACTATTGTGGTTTTTTTATATAGCATATAGGTTTACTTAGAATGGGTCCTTGCAGAAGAATGCAGAACCATGAAAAACTGTTAAAATTTCATGATTATATTAATTTCGTATTTAAAGGAATACTTCACGTTAAGTTATAGCTCCAAAATTACACTGCTCATTCATGATTTTTTTTAATGTATAATTGGCTGCTTCTAAAACTGTCACAGTAGGAGGAAAAAAAGTTCATTTTCCTTGGCGTGTGTACTGTTGCTATTCCTGTGTTCATTTGGCTTGGCTCGGGTAATGAAATGCTGCAGTCTGAAATAACTTTTTATATGTTGACATGTGCATTTAACTAGAATAAGCAGGCAGAGTGGACCAAGTTGGATTCAGCAATGAACAAAATACATCTTGTATTGCACCTTTTAATATATCAGCCCATATTTATGACTCTTTTCATTTCTTCATTGTAACAGCATACAGGCACCTCCTAGCTGTACACAGCTCCAGCACAAAGACTTGAAGAAAGATGCTATTGCAGCAAGTTAAGATTAATAGGGGTAGGAGGGAAGGGGAAAGAGAAATGAAGGAAACTGAGGGACACAGTTTTCTCTCTTGCAGATAAAGTTGAGAGTTGAAGATTTGCTATTGATCTGTTGAAATATATTTAGGCAAAAGCCTGTTGTTTTCCAGGACAGTGCTCTTCCCATTGCCAGCGGCTGTGAGTGCTGGCTGTGGGCAGATGACAGCTTTGCTGCAAACAAAGCCTTCCACCCTGCTGGCTGCAGGCTTAGTGCAGAATAGTTCATTGCACTTCTTCTGTTAAACTGGGACTTTCCTCCAAGCCCTACGCAGAAGGTTCTCCCATAGTTTGATTTGTGGTTCTATGGCAGCATCTAGACCTTACACAGAGAAAATCCCAAATGCTCACAGGGGTTTAGCACAAGTGCTTAAAGAAAGTGATTTGAGTAAAAATGCCAATCACATTTCTTAGGCAATCCCATGATTCTGAATATCTGTTTTAGTGCCCTAGCCACTGTGTTCTCATACTTTACTCTAGAAATGTTGAAATGTGTGTATATTTACTGGCCATTGTTCCTGAGGAGGAAAATAAAATTTCTATACCAACCTCCTTACACTGACATGGGGCTGACCTATAACTGCAGCAGGGCTGCACAAAAGCTGTGCCATGTGAGAAGTGTGACAGGGAAGCACACGTTAAAGCTCAGCACAAGGTAGCTCTGTGCTTGTTTTGCAAATGAGGTGAAAGACACCTTATTCGGTTATAAACAGGAAACCTGGGCAAAGTTTGTAGGGGTTCATGCCCAGGGCCACTCCCTAGAGGAGCCAAGGCTTGATGTACTTGTCAAGATGAAAATCATGACACACCCCATGATTTGCACATTGTTAGGACCTGCTCCTAACCACATCTCAGCAGGGCTTTCAAGATTTTGAATGTTAAAATTTTATGCATAAAGAATTAGGGGTCAGCAAAAACAAAACAAAACAAAATCCAGGTCAAAAATGAGGCATTAAGGAAACTTTAAAATGTGGTGTTCAAAGTCCAGTTTTATGCTCTGCAACATTATCATAGTGAAGTTGGACAAAAACAAACATGGTACAAGACAGGAAGAATAGAATTTTTTGTCAATTTTGCAGATACCTTCTCATCCATCTTTCTTTAAATATAATCTTTTGGATATATATTATTGAGGACTGTACACATACCACATCTGCCTTTTATACTTCATTCAAATGCCATTGAAATTATTTTCTTTCGTTTGTTTTCTCATTCACCCCTCTTGCTCTCATAATGAATTCTAAGTAGAATTTTATTGGGAGTGTCTTCAGAAGTTACTATTAACCTAAAAACTGAGGATCTCAACCTGCATGACATAAATGCATGAGATACCTACAGTGAAAGCTTAGAATGAACACAGAAATATTCACACAATTGCTAGGCTGGTACGGTAAAATAGCCGTTATACAAAGTAATGCAGATTTTGTGGGGAGATACAGTAATGCAGAATAGCGCAGTATAGGAAGCGAACTGATAATTTATAGATAAATCAAATCAGTCATAAGCTGCATGACTTCATAAGTATATTTGTATTTTCCATGAGTTGGTGTATGGAAATATATGTTTTACATGACATCTGTAGATCTTACAAATAACCATTTCCATGTTTAAATCCAAAGGTCTATGTTTTTGCCAGTTTCCTCTTTTACCTTTTTGTTGAGTAGGAATGAAGATATAAGCCGTCTTCTGATACCTGCATGTTCTGTTGATGTATACCTGTGAGCTACCTGATATACTTTAATGAAAGTCAAGTAAAACTTTGATTTTAATGCTCCCCCCACCCCACCCCAATGATGAAAACTGCTATCAGGAACTGAGGAATTGGTATCCAGTTTTAGAATAAATCAACTTTGTCTCTTTTTTTGCTAAGTGTTTACCTCTCATGGGGTGGAGATGGTGGAGGACAACAGTCAAATAACCAGCATGAGCCATCTGTAGAACAGATTCATAGTTTGCGGTAAAATAGATTTTGGCTTTTATGTCATTTGGAAGCGTTCAAACGTAGTATTCATTTGCATTTAAATAATCTGAGTTTTACATGTTTGCACGTTTTATTTCTAAACCATCCCTACTCCCACCCCACAAACCATTAATGAAGTTTGCTGTTCTTAAAATAGCAGTTGTGTTTGGAATACCTAATTGCTGGGTTTCTGTTGTTACTGCCTTGGTACATTGGTCAAAAAAAAAAAAAAATGCAAAGGGCAGCCCACATCTTCCTGTGTTCAATGGGTACCTGTTTTCTTCAGCTGGTTGTCCTGCAGCTTTCATGTTCCTGTGGCTGAGGAGCTTCACTGCCTGTTTCAGCCATGCTGTGTTCAGACCTCTCAGTTATAAGCAGCAGAGACTCAATTGATTGGGACTGTAAAAAGGCTGCCTTTTTTTTTTTTTTTTTTTTCTGAGCTCAGTGATTTATTTATTTATTGCATCTAGACTTATTTATTGCCAGCATCAAAGAAAAGATTGTACTTAAGGCCTTTTCATCTTCTCCTAATGTTCCCTGCACATTTTAGCTGGCCCTACACAGAAATATTTCCCTCCTCCAAGTCCACTTGATGATTGGAACAAAAACCTCACAAGCAAACTACTATGCTACCGGTACAATGTCATAATATTTCATAGATCATTTATAAATATTAATGCCAGGGTAAATAAATTTCTACTGAGTACTTAGTCTACCTCTAATAAATAGTTTATTTAAGCTTGTAAGAATGGTGACATTTCCCTTTGAATATCTTTGGCCTCTTAAAAACTGTTAGTGCAGAGAGGAGAAAAAGGGAAAAATAAACTGGAAAAATATGCAGCAGATCTTTTGATTTTTTTCTGTATTTTGGCTTGCTTAAATGGGTCCTCTTGTCAGAGTGCACGCCTCTGTGTGAAGCTGGTTACAGTGTTTGTTTAAAATGTATTATTTGATGTCTCATTTAGCATATTGTTCCCTCTTTCCTTCTTTTTTCTCTCTTTTATATCTGCATTCAGCTGAAATGGCGTTTGAGCGGGTTGCCTCTAATATCAATAGTGATAATTAAATCCCTTTTGCTACTTTACCCTTTTGGGTAAGAACTCTTGGCTCTGGTAGTGCTATTTCATTTGTTTGTTTTTTAATGATTTTGCATTGTTTTAGATTTATCATTGTTATTTTTATTCCTATATAACTAAAAATGTTGGGGTTTGGTTGGATTTTTAAATAATGATATGAAGACAGAGACCAGAAGGGGTAAAGGATTTTCTAGCATCCTTTTACTATGTTAAATATTTGTGACAAATGCTAAAGAAAAGAAGCACTGTGCATATCTTTCAGAAAAAAAATACAACCCACGAAGAATGGCTACAAGGGACAAGTTTCTGCCAGCACTGCATTTTGGACAGTAGACAATGGTTTCTCAATTGTGTGTGTGTTTTTGACAGCTCAGCAAAGGTGTTAACTCCCAGTTCCTTTCACACAAAAACTGAATTCATGGTAAGAATAAATGCCAGAATATTCTTTTACGTGCCTGCTGTAAGATGTGTCATTTTGTGAAGGAGGAGGAACAAGGCAGATGATTTCATTTGAGGGGAGGTATTTTTTCTATTGCAGTAAATGAGTATGAGAGAGAGAGAGAACAGAAAGAAAGAAAAGAAAAGAAGAAAAAAAAAAAGAAAAGAAAAGAAAAGAAAAGAAAAGAAAAGAAAAGAAAAGAAAAGAAAAGAAAAGAAAAGAAAAGAAAAGAAAAGAAAAGAAAAGAAAAGAAAAGAAAAGAAAGAAAAGAAAAAAGAAAAGAAAGAGAGAAAGAGCGAGAGGAGAGAGAGAAAGAAAGAAAGAAAGAAAAAGAAAGAAAGAAAAAGAAAGAGAAAGAAAGAAAGAAAGAAAGAAAGAAAGAAAGAAAGAAAGAAAGAAAGAAAAGAGAGAAAGAGAGAAAGAAAGAAAGAAAGAAAGAAAGAAAGAAAGAAAGAAAGAAAGAAAGAAAAGAGAGAAAGAGAGAAAGAAAGGAAGGAAGAGAAAGAAAGAAAGAAAGAAAGAAAGAAAGAAAGAGAGAAAGAAAGAAAGAGAGAGAGAGAGAAAGAAAGAAAGAAAGAAACAAAGAAAGAAAGAAAGAAAGAAGAGGCAAAGAAGGAAGGAAGGAAGTTCCAGAAACTTCCAGAAATTTTCAGAAAACGATCCTGTTTAAAAATAACAAGCCCAGGAACTATAGAGATGGTCAATACCTCTTTTGCAAGCCACTTCATACAGTCTCTGCCAGATGACAGGCCATGACCAGGCCCTCTCCAGATACTCTCGGAACAGACAGGGCAAAACCTCAGCAAACTCCAAACAGATACAGGAGGAGAAGCATTTTATAAGGAAGGGAGGCAGCTGGAGCTTGGTCAAAGATGTTGGTACAGAGAGCCTGGAAAATTTTGTACATACCTCAGACAAATCCCACATAAGACTAGAGGGAAGAGAAACAGTCCTCCCATGTGCTCTTTGTGTGACAAATGACAGCATCTCCTCAAGCAAAGCAGGAAATTCTCTGCACTTACAAGTTTATGACAATACAGGTGTGTGTCTCCTGCAGAATTTGACTTACACATTATTTTGTCTTTTAAAGAGACTGGTAGAAGTGGTTAGCTCTTATGGCTTGGATTTCTTGGTTATGGTGCTTGTACTAATAGGTGGACTTCCACTCCATTCATGGTTTTTACCTCAGAATAGTTTGAGCTATGTATTTATTTATTTATTTTGTCTCCTGGAAAACATCTCTTGGTCTTTGAGTGGTGGTTTCATTCATTTCCTTGCCAGAGTCATTTATTCTGAGATTCTTGGTTGGTTTAGACTGTGGTGTCTGCACATCGACAGACCTAGAATGTTAATCTTGATCCCCAATGAGCAATGAGGATGACATCAAAAGACAAAGAGGAAGTTTCACTGGTCTGTCAGAGTAAATGTCTGATTTAAAAGACAATGAAAGAAGGGAAGTAATTTTCAACCAGATGCATACAGATGGCTAAGAAAAACACGGTCTTCAATTCCAGTAGTATCAGTAAGTCTGGCAATATCACATGTGAAGTAACACACTTTGGGAGGACTTCTGCTCACATTAGTTACAAATTTACCAAATAGATGGCTATACTTTTTGATTTTCCATCTCTGGAAGAGTGTACAAGCTGGGGAAAATGTGCCCAAGGTATAAACGCTGGCATAGTTTCAACAGTAAAGTTTTAGCATGGTTTTGCTCTGCAGAGACGTGGGCTAGTCTGCATCCTTTGGCTTTAAGAACAGATCTCATGGTAACTGAGTGTCCAAACTGTGAAGCCTCCCTGCTGCCCATCCCACTAGCATTTTCTACTGAAAATTTAAATCCTCCTTCCTCATTCTTAAATGACCCCACAATTTCTGCAGATGCCACAGTTCAGCCAACACTTCATTCTTCATTCTCCAAGGAGGGGGGAGGCAGAGACCATAAACTACTGCAAACAGCAGAATTACCTTCCAACAATGTCTTCCAAGCTGCCGAGAGGTTTTATCATACCACCACCTTAGTCCCTTTACTAACTGTGCTTATGTAGGATGGAGAGCCTTGCAGGAAGGAAGGGTGCCTTCCAGCTATTGATTTTTTATCTTCTTTATGGCCTTCCAGGCATGCAGGAGGCAGCATAAAGCTTTATGTGTGTTTAGTATCAGTGGAGTATTTTAGTTTTGTCTTTTTCCTTTGAGGTCTTTATAAAGGCACATTTTGTGAGATTTCAGTCCTAAATCCCTTTGCTGGTAGCAAGCTACATTCTGCTCAGTAAAGATGTCATAATGGCAAATTCCAGTTTTCATCCTAGTAACAAATTTGTTTGACACCACATTTTCAGAAGTGTCTGTTGTATATAGGGGGAAAACAGTCAGCCTTTCCAAAAGCAGGCTCTGAAGCTTGGGAAAAATGATGCTGTTGTGTGTGAATGTTTTGAATATTATTGACCTTTGCCAAAAGAAGTAGCTCGAAATTTAATTGATCAGTGAATATGACAGCCCCTGGAAAATAACTTCAGTATTTGTAAAAGCTATAAGAAAATCATGTATATTTGCAAAATGAGTGTATACCCTTTTTGAAGTCATAGAGCTAATTAGATTTCAGTGCTGTAAATGATTAAAAGTTAGATTTGGGGATAAGTATGTGTTATATCTTATGTGTTTGATGGATGTTTTTAGTCTAAAAAATTACAGATTTTAAATTGTCAAGTACCATTTCCAGATACTTAAATTCACTTCAGGGAAATAGCCAATATAGAGAAGTTCACATTTGTCTGGGCCCAAAATGAGGGCTGGAGCCTGGCTCTCACCTGGCTGAGGTCAGAGCTGAGTAGCCTGCTGGTCAATGAAGGCTCCAGTCCATCCATGGCTTATGGATCTGGCTTCTGTGAGTGGCATTAAAGGTTTCAGAGCAAACTGTCAGATGTCTCAGAAGGCAGGTTGACTGAGTAGGAGAGTTTCCTTGAAAATACCATTTAGCTTATCAGTAGATAAGGTGGCTCTGCCTTTGAGGAACCTCTCTCTCCATTAACTGTGGAAGAAGCCCAAATGACTGGTTTTAAATTAGCCACCCAGCTTTCATATAGCTGCCATCAAATTGGACACATCCTAGTTATCTTGTCTGTAACTGAGCTCTGAACAGTGTTTGATGCTTTATTTTTTCATGTGTCCTAGCATCATGTCATTTGGAGTTGGACTTGATGATCCTTATGGGTCCCTTCCAACTTGGGATATTCTATGATTCTATGATTTTCTGGCAGCAGCAAGTCCTTGGAAAAATTTGGGTGTGTACTTACAGCCCAGTTGCACACATAGTATACAGCATTGTGTAACACAAGCTCTTCACCTGAGATTTTAGAGTCTGTTACTGCTGCAGCCAGTGGAGATGTACCAGTGCTAAATGGTATTAGGAGTTTTTCTTACTGTGAAAAAGAAACAGGACTGAAGCAATACAGGGTCATGTTCAGGAACTGAAAAGAAAGTATATGCATCTCTCCTTAACAGGCTGCATTAAAAAAAAAAAAAAGAAAAAGAAAAAAAATAAAAAAAAAAGATATAAAGGCAGGTTGAGCTTTGATTAGAACTGTGTGGAAGTAAAGTTCCTGAATTATTCTTTTTATTTTTTTTTTTTACTTTTTTTTTTTCTAATTGTCAATACACGTGGCTGATGAAAAATACCCTGATTCACCCAGAGAAAGGTAGCATTTTTCATAACAGTAAACCAAGACCCTATAAATATCTGTAATCCCAGGATCTAACCTCAGGAACAGCATGGCAAATGCAGTTTATAAATCTTATGCTCAGTGCTACATCAGAACAGTGCTTTCTTTTTCTCTGTCTGAGTTTTTAATAGTCATCTCAAGTTGAGATGACTGTCAGCACTTTCTTCTGGTAATACACAATTTTGCTAAATATATATTCTATGTGTGTAGATATAAATACATACAGACATAGAGTACATACATTTTCTGTAGTAAGTCAAATTCAATTTCTAGTTCACTTTTTGGACTTATTTGGTGTGTATGTTACTGTAAATGTTGCTCTATTTTTATTTGCATTTGTCCAGTTGTTAGAAATTTTGTGAAATGATTTTACAAATGAATACTTTTTCAGTTCCTATGCCTGTATAGCTGAACTGTTCATTTCTGTAACTTGGATCTCTGGCTTGGGTTAGGGTACAGAAGCAACACTGAATTTTATGTTTTGGTGAAGTAGACTCTTGAACCTGAAATCATAATTAAATGATCTTAAAAAAAAAATCAAGCAATACCCCATTTTGGTAGTTAGTTGTATGTTTTTATAGATTGAAAGGTTTATGCAATGCAATGCAATAAGAAATAAAGTCAGGGTACGGATTTTCATTATTTTCCCCAGATAAACATAATCACATCTTTGGAAAGCAGTGCCACACAGATTATCAAATGTAATAACTTTGCAGGTTTTGATAATTTATTGGTAGCTAATGCACATTATTTAGCATTTTCTCAAAATCAGACAGATTGCTCATGCCTCTTCACGCTTCAGAGCATCAGCCTAACCACTACATGATGGATTTAGAAAGAAATTTCTGCTGTAGACAGTTCATTCCTTATAGCAGTCTACTAAAAATGTAGTCACCTCTCTGTGAGACATCTTCTGTTTATCTATCCCAGATGCTAGAACGTGCTTTCCTTTGAAAAAAATTACCACGCAAGACCCTTTAAATGCTTTGACTAAAAGTTCTCTTAAGTTCAGGATAAGCCTGTCAAAGGTACCCAGATTTCATGATCTGTAACTGAAAGCATCCCTGAGAAACATAACAACAAATGTAAAAACATGGCGAAGGGTGAAGGAGCTGCAGTTGAGTTAGTATGTAGCCCAGCAGCTAGAAGAACTCTGTAAAGTAGAACCAGACCAGAGTAATCAAAACAGCCCTTTGTGGTTTTCATGGTTGTGGTGGTGGTGGTTTGGTTTGGTTCTGTGTGTGTGTGTTTTTATTGTTGTTGTTTGTTTTTTTGTTTGTTTTCCATCCAGAAGACTGTTCTTCATAATAATAATAATAATAATAATTTGAAGAAAAAAATAAAAAAAAAAAAGATTCTATTTAAAAAGATATTGCTGGCTTGGGCTTCTTGTATGAGAGGACAATGTCTTAATCAAAAAGACAACCAACTTTAAGCCATTTTAACAAAATCATTTAACAGCTGTTTAGGACATGTTTAACCACTGGTTCTTCATGTTTTTCTAAAGAATCAGGTGATATACTCACGTGCAACTTACGGTGAAGTGGGTAAGATAATATCTCTATATAATACCCTGCTCAGAAAATGCACAGCTATCCTAAGTTCATGCTGGTTGTTATAAAACTGAGGTTCAAACTGTGCTGAGATCATCTCTACCCATAGATTTCTTCTCCTCCAGAAAAAGGAGTAGAAGGATGGACAGACAGGCACACAGACCTGTAGCTAACCACCCCCCCCCAACATTTCTGTATACAGTTTTTATCACACTGTCCAATCTCTAATATTCCACAGTGGTTCAATCAGAGAGTTTCCCTTAGAACTGTACTGTTTCCCCTCTGCAACTCCTCTCCAACACATACTCTGACACAGTTAAATCAAATCCTCTCTAAGCTAATTCAATGACAAAAAAAATCTTTGTTAACAGAGTTAAAATTGCCCGGTGGTTTCTCATGCTTTTCCAAAATGCCTTGCTCAGCAGAACTCAAACCTCTGAAAAAAACAGAAAATGAGGAGCCCTGGCATATACCAACAGAACCTTAACTGTGACCTCCTGGAAATCACAGTCCCTGGGAGTTACTGGCATGATCTCCTGATGAGTTCACTGCAGCAGGTTTTACTGAGCCTGATGCTCCAGAACTGCATGGGCTGTCAACAGGCAAGCTTCAATTTGCACTAGTTTTTGTTTTGCTTGGGGTTTTGTCAGTAAATTTTGAGTATTTTAAACAGGGTTAGAGGAATATTTTGATAGAATTTAGGAAAAGATGTTTTAGCCAGCCCTTAACTTTCCTTGCACTCAGCTCTTTGCCTGATGCAGGAGCAATGTATGTCTTTTGGCATTCCTGGGGATTCAGCCAGTTCCCCTTTTCCCTGTTATCTCTCTTCGACCTTAGCACACTTAAAAGGGGAGAATACAGTACTGGAAGGTTCCTTGCACTTGCTGACTTTGCCAGCAACTTCATCTTCCTCCAGTTTCTCTCCCACGACCTCTTTTTTGCACTCTTGCTTCCCAACCCCAACAATCCCTCTCCAGGTCTACACCCTCTTTATTTTTATACCCCTTAGTGTCCTTTCTCAGTTCCCTCACCCCAACAGTCTTCCAGTAAGCATTCACATATGTATTTTACTTTCCTTTTACAAATTTATTATGTCTCCCCAGCAAAAACCCAGCTTCCTGAGCAGGAGTTGGCTACAGCTATCTGCCTGAGGTTCATCACTTAAGTTTTTCATTGAACTACCTGGGTTTGGCTACAGCTCATCTTCCAAGGCCATGGTGTCTCCTCTCACACCACGCAGGTTCTGTTGTGAAAGACTGGCTGGAAATCTTAACCCAACATTATGTTTATACATGTTGCAATCTGGTTTAGACTGAGAGTGTTCACACACTAAATGCCCTCCATAAGAGCTTTACCATTACTACTCCAACAGCTGGAATGAATGAGGCCAGGTAAGTGGCAACCTTGTCGTTATTTGAGCCCCAGGAATATTCAGAATAATCCTGGCACTAATCAAACCTGCCCATTTGAAGACAGGACAAGAAGGAAGTTGATTTTTAGTGAAGACTAGATTTTAGAAATACCCTGATCAGATTATTTCAGCCTTTCCCATGATGCCAGCAAATTGCAATACAAGCTAAGACTTGAGGTTTTTTAAAGACTTAAAAATCAGCCCAATTTCAGCCCAAATTTCAGGGCTTTCCAGCTTTAATTATAGCAAATCCAGAGCCCTGTTACATTCAGCATTTCTCCTGAAGTCTGCTAGTATTAAAACATGAAGCAAGAAAATGATACTGTTACTGTTATCTTTGCTTCAAAATATTAAATTGTTCATATACTGTGGTGAAGGAGGGCTTTAAAGTAGCCTCAGTAGATAGCTCAGTGGAAATAGAGGTGCAACATGCTTTGTAAGTCAGTCTTTGTGTTTGAGAACACACAGACCTTAGCTTCTTATGAATCCAAAAAAATTTAGTGGGCAAAAGAGTAAAAAGCTTTATGAAATCACTACTTGATCTCAACTTGCCGTAAGTAGATTTATACAGAGGGCAATATTTTCAGGCATAGTTGTTACATTTCTTAAAAGAAGCATACAGTATCATCTCTTCAGTTCCAGGATGGAGCATTGCCAGACCCTTGAGTTTTAAAGTTGATGTTGGTAAATAATGTACAGGTTTGGACTAACCTTACAGGTACAAATTTGTGGGTTAGACCAAAAAAGCAAGCACAGCGCACTAAGAAATTGATTCAAAGGTAAATTTTCTAATAGTTGTGCTCTTGTTCCAGTCTTTCAGTTACACAGAAATGAAGTCTCAGTGCCCTTTCAGTTTGAAGCAGAGATTTATGGTTAATTATGGCATTTCCCATGATTACATGTTTGTGCTTCAGTAACTGCTAGATGAGGAGGAATGCTGAAGCTAGTACGTTGCTCTACCAAGAGATATACATTCATATATCTCCGCATGGGCCCTTCCTTATCTCCATATAAAGGAGAATACATGACAAAAGTTACACACCACTAGTCATTCAGAAAGCTGGCAGCAGGAGATGGTGATTCCCTCCAGTGCTTCTCTCCTTCACCTTTTCATCTGTGGGCAAGACATTCAGCACCCCCATCTAAAAATTTGCAGCAAGGGTCTAGGCTTAACAGTGAGATCAAATCATATTTCTGCAGAAGTAAGCAGATAACCCAGTAGGGCAGACAAAATATTTCACCATCAAGAACGCATAGCTTGGATTATGAAAACATACTCAGATGCCTTGCATTCTGCTAGAGCGTATGGTTGGCAACAGTGCTTCCTTGGCCAAGCTGAACATCTAGGCATCTCTCTATTGACTAAAACCTCCTGGGATTCATGGAGGAAGAGGGTTCCCCATCCCTCAAGCCCCTGTGATCCATGCCATCTAGTCTTTGGTGAATAACTCCAACACAGCAACAACTCAGAACAAAATACAAAGCAGAATAGCCAAGGCCAATTTCTTCCAAGGCACAACTGGAGGAGGC
This sequence comes from Cygnus olor, assembly GCF_009769625.2. Taxonomy (NCBI): domain Eukaryota; kingdom Metazoa; phylum Chordata; class Aves; order Anseriformes; family Anatidae; genus Cygnus; species Cygnus olor. Next base: position 71,009,940 of record NC_049169.1, read on the forward strand.
AATGCTCATGTTTAGCAGTTAACTTCAGGGCTCACAGTATTCATGGGAGACCCTTAGACCCTGGTCTAGGGAGAGGAAACCTGAATCTGTCTGGTACCCTAATACCTGAGCCAATGTGGAGGGATACAGGAACAATGGACTCAAAAGAGAGGCAAGGACTCTGACTTGCTGGTTATGGTGCTCAGATAGAAAGATGGTAGGTCTGAGATGCAGACCCAGCTCCTTGTATAATTTTTCCTTTTCATGCTAATAAGTGCATAAAAAACACATTTCCAACATGAACGCTTTGAGATTTTGTTAAATAATACATGAATTAGTAAAATACCAGGCAGCCTCCAACACAGCATATCTAGTATTCATTTTAAGTTTTTCTATCAGAAAACTAAAATCCATTGCAATTGTTTTCATGATGTATTCGTCTTCAGTTCTTATCTTTGCATGCTACATTGTAGTATACGGGTAACAAAAGCCTGTGTCTGTGCTTGCAGAATGTAAATGAAAAGTCAGTGAAGTTTAGGCAGGCAAATATGTCATTGAGAACTGAGCAGCCTTGACTAAGAAGGGGAATGATTTGTTTCTAAAAAGATTTCTTCTTTTTTTGTTTGTTTTGGTTTGGTTTGGTTTGGTTTGTGGTGAATGTCCATATAAAATAGCCACTTGAGGTTTTATATTTTATAGCCACTACATGCAGTAGTTGAGACTAGTGTTATTTCCAAAGCATTTTCAGCATTCAGAGAAAGTATGAGTGACAGATCATGACACCAGGCATCCCATAGAGGTGCTGATCTTGTCTTTTATGGTAATTCTGTTGTTTATTCAAAATGTATGATTACATATTGCACAGTACTTACGGTTAGTACTTAATGTTAGTGTACTCTGATCCTTGTTTCATAATCTGCATTATAATCGCCTGAGGAGCTATATTTACATGAACCCTTGTTTACTTTCTTAGCTGAAGACTCCTATAAACAGTATATTTTTCTTTTATATTCATGCACAAGGAGAATATTAAGAAGCAAACTACTGTGCCAAATGTTCAAAGGCTTTTTCTCCCCCCAGCTACTACTTTTATGACCATGGAAACATTTCTAGAAAAGTAAAGTGAGCCTTAATGAACTGAAAACTAAAGAACACATCACATTGTAGATATAGAGTAACTAAGTATAGCTGTTGCTGTACTGGAGATACAGCAATGAAATACAAGTATACTTTGCAGATACACAGTAACTAAATTAGAAGATTAGGATCACAGAGTCCCTTCTTGTGGTGGAATGCCTGTTAAGTCAAAATGAAAAGGAAACGATTGTCAAAAATAAAGAATAAAAAAAAAAAAAAAGAAAGCAACAACTTCAAAGTGAAAGGAAAATGAGAACTTATGCCAAACCTTTGAAACATATAGGATGTTTTATTAAATGTACTTACTAATATAAGTTCCAAAGTAGTAGAATTTTTTTTAAGTGTATATTAATCTACACTTGGATTGTAATTCTCCAAGTCTCAAAAATGGCTGCAGATTGCTCAGCTTGGTCAGGAAAAAAAGGCTTTTCATTCCTCTGAGGGATCACCATGTGGGATTGAAAGCAGAGGTAACAGGATGCAGAGAAAGGAATATTTTAAAGACTGTATAAGTAACATTCATATAAGCCACTGGTACCAGAAGGCAGGTGTGGAAACTATGTCTCTTTCACCCAAATTCTGGTCAGCAACTGCCTGACCAGAAGTCAGATCTGGGGGGCTATCATTTCAGGAGAGTTGTTTCAGGAGAGAAAGTTTTTCCCTCACCACCAAACATGAAGGAGCAAGGTAAGGTAGTCTTCAGGTCCATGCCCAGAAGAGCCAATACAGTGACTGTGCTAGGCTTCCACAATTAATACATGCCAGGTGTTCATTTCATACATGCTCTGAGCACCTAATAAATCCAGGTTACAATGATTTTGCAGAAGATATCCATTTTTGGAGCAAGGCATAACATTGGCTATTCTAGGATAAGATTTATAAAACTTAAATGTACATCTGAGCTAGTCCCACCCAAATCCATCTGTTGTCAACGTTGGAAAAAATAAATAAATAAATAAATAAATAAATAAATTTCATTATTCATCCTAAAGACAGTGTGTGACGCAGGTTAGATGAGTCTTTCTCTGGAGGTACTTTTTTCTCTCCAATGACTGCAAAGGTAGTCTAGATGTCTAGCTCTAGTGTAAAGGAGATAAGATTAGTCCCATTCTGCCTGGTGCAGAAAGAGATGTTTTTTCTCTCTCTTATTAGACAGTGATGGCTTCTCAGTGACAGTTGAGACCTGATAGGAAGGGGTACCCGGGAGAGGGCAGCCTTTAACCAGATGGAAATGATTCAGAATATGGTTACAACCTTATACTGGACAAATTGTTGCTGAGATGAATTAAAGAAAGTTGCAGTCCAGTTAATCCATATCCTTTCTGTCTTGTCCTCTGGTTGCTGAGGACATTGAGGTTAGCATTACTCTATTCCCAGATTGTGCATCAAAATCTTGCTAGGAGAAGCACACATTCTACACAGGTTTGAATTTTGCCCTGAATATGTGGTTCTCACTTGATATGTTTTTCTGTATTTACTTTACAGTCCACAGCAGACTGTGGAATAAGACCATGGTCATTTTTACAGCTAGTAAAAGATTGCTGGGCACCTCATATGAAGTTGCAAAACAGGATACAAAAAGCAAAAAGATATTTTAAGCTGGGTTACAAGGAACCAAGTACTATTTTTAGTGTGTTTACTACTTGTCAAAGGGATTTTCTGTTGTCTGAAACCCAGACCACTGAGGTTTACCACTGCTTGTATAACATTTTTTTCAATAATGCTGTTCCTTTTTTAATAGTTAGTATTGCTTCACATAGTTTTAGAAGTCCTACTCTATCTGCACAGCCTGGAAGGGAAGATTTGCCTCATAGCAAGAGTGAGAGAGGGTACAGTTTCTGGGTCCAGATTTTTGCTCAGCAATGTGGGTGGAGCTCCTATTGACTTCATCCAGCCCATGACTGTTTTGGTTTCACCAAAGCCTACTTAGTTTCCTAGGAAGGATACATTTCTAAATATAGCTCCTTACATTTGATGCAGGAATGTTTACCCATGCTAAGTCAGGCAAGGTAAATACCACGTTTTTTGTTGTTGTTTTTGTTTGTTTGTTTGTTTGTTTTTAGTGTCTTTTTAATGGCAATGAGTCTTGAAGTATATTTGACATCACCTTGCCATGCTGGAGCTAGATAAGGCACTGTCTTCCTTTTTTGCTATCAGTTATTTCTCATTTTATTTTCACTTTAGAAGGGGTGATTTAGTGATCCTCCATTATGGATGTGTCAGTCAGAGTGGACACTGCAAGCTCTTGAATTCACTTTTTAAATAACACAGCCCTGAATGAATCTGTTGACAGAAGCTAAGCAATTTAAAAATACATTTAAAAGTATGAAATGGGATTACGACTGAGGGCTGTGCCAGAAAAAATATAAGCTCTTACTATCCTGTTATAGTTACTTCAGCACACCTTAAATGCATAGTTTTCAGATGTTCTTGCTCTCTTGCTCTCTCTTTCAAAGAGGAATGTGTAGTGAAGTACACATATTTTAAAATGTGTCATCATGTTAATTCAGTTTTGATCTTTCTGATGGACTTCTTTTTTTTAAATTCCTCCTGTTTATTTGTGATGAACTGTGACTTGAGATTTGATATAAATTTGTGATTTTGTTAACAAAAATAAGCTTAAAAGCTATTTATGAGAGTGGTTTCATTTAATTCTTTAAACAAGAGTATAAAATTCTGACCAGGCTGTTATTTTCTTGTAGTTTAAAATCATCTCATCAGTTGATTTTATTGTACATTTGAAGATCAATAAAGACTACTATTTGCTAGTCATATTGAACAGGTTATCTTGCCTTATTGCTTCTTGTGATATTTTCTACTAACTTTTGCATTAGGAAACCAGTTATGTTTGGTACAAAGATGGAGGGTAAAAGAACTTTAAAATGAATTGTTGGGTTTTTAAAAATCAGTGTCAGACTTTAGCAAACTTTCTACATAGAACAGTATAGTGAAAAGAGAACATTTGAACAAAAAGAATTATATTTTGTGAATAGTTCACTGTATTCCCACAGCCAACACTGAAAGTATTTGTGACTCAAGGGAAAGTAGGCACAGGATATGTTCCTGAGTTCAGTGCTGTGCTTAGACCAAGTCAGACAGCAGGATCTGTGGGAGATGTGCTGAGTGTCTGAAAAGGCTATTGGGTAGCAAGTCTGAAGGCCACAGGCATCTAAGTACTTATGTATGTATTTATCTTGAACTTGTTTCTGCTAGGGATCCCAAAGAAAGAATACAATCATCCTGGGGACATCATGTCTAACATCATCTGTCTATGCTGAGTTGTGTCTTTCAGCTGAATCCCTGAGAAATGTGAATTAACAATACCGCTTTTTTTTTTTTTTTTATGACAGTTTAATGACTTGTTATCTGCTGTAGAATCAGGGGGGATTCAGTAAATTTCAGCACAGAGGCCCCTTGATGCAACATTTAGGTTTTTTTCAGGGGTCTGATTTCTACACTGTTGCAGATAGGCAGAGATTTTACTGAGTCTGGCCCAAAATTATGAGATTCAAGAAGATCAAGGAGAGAGGGAGGAGCATAGCACCACTCACCAAAGCAGCAAGCTTTGCTCAGCAAAGAACAAGGTAAAAAAATCATAAGGAAAATGGAGCTCTCCCTTACAGGAGAGCAGCAAGTGCCTCTCTGCAATGGTGGGCTGGAGTTTCCTGTAGGGTTTCTCCAGCAAGACTATGAGTGCAGTGAGCAGCAGAGCAGCAGCTACGGGTGCCTCAAACAAAGAAGAAAGGCAACTCCCTGCCTGCAACTGATTCAAAATAGTTTCGCTGTTCCTCCCCAGCAGGAAACAGCCAGCCTTGGGCTTCCTCTCAAGGTCCCACCTCGCAGGTGGCTTGCCATGCTGCAAGAGCCTCAGTCCCAGGGATGGGTGTGCCAGGAAACACCACCAGAGACAGCCAGGGCTGTGGTCTGAGTATATGCATGCACCCTTTATTTTAGCTCTAAGCACCCTCATGAAAGATGGTGAGACACAGGATTACTGTCAGCCCCCTTTTCTGGTGACCTAAGTGGCTGGCCCACAGGAATACAGGGGGTCAGCAGTGGAACAGAGTCTTGGACCCATGCTCTCCTAGTTCTTGACACCAAGACACTGATCTCATCCTATAGGCTTGTGGTGGCTTATTTCTCTTCAAGTGTTATGTAATAGTTCTGTGTAATTATTATTATGTGCCATAAGAGGAAATTAATATCTTGTGGTACCAGCAATGGCTTACGACTAGAGAAAGATCTAGAAAGAGAGAAGGATACCATGAGCAGGGCTGTTAATTTCTCTATGTCCCAGCGCTATGTCTACAAAGTGAAGGTCTCTTTCTTCAACTGTTGCAGGCATGGTACAGGTGAAATTCTCAGTGCTTGCAAAGCATGTGTGCTTTGCAGTGATGATAAGCATATACTATGTACTCTAATTGTTGTGATGGTTGCTGTTGTTCTTTTTTTTGGTTTTGTTTTTTCCATAATAAATGTTTCCATTCATAACTGATTTCCAGTTGCTGAAGCAGTGAATACCACTGGTATTCAGCTCCTCAGAAAACAAATCGGAAAGTAATGAAGGAGGAAAAATCTTTTCCAAACAGAGTAAGAGGAAAAAAGATCTTGTATGTGTGATTACTGTATATCCCTGGCTAACAATGTATGCTTCCAGGTGAGTTAAGTGGAAGCAGCAAAAGTTGACTGTTGCAAGTTTTGATCTGCTTTTGTTGTCCATATGCCAATGTCTCCCTTATACAGAGGTCAGAAACAACTTAATATTTGCTCTAGTGTATTGCTTCACTGTATTGTAGTAGCATGTCAGAACCCCAGCTATGCTGCAAGGCAATCTATTAAAACACAGCAGAAATTCAAAAAAAGTATGGTCTGGTTGTGCTCTCCTTACTAATGCTGAAGGTCCCTATCCTTGCTGAGGAGTCCCACCCTTTTCAGCATGACTATTTCCGTAGTGGGAGTTAGAGCAATGTGCGCTGTGAGCAAGAGTAAAAGAACTAGACCCTCTGAAAGCAGAGCTGACCAGTCAGACCCGCCAGTTCCCATAAAGAACTGAGGAGCTGAGCAGCACCAGATGCTGCTGGCTGAGGGGGTGGGCAACATACATCCAAGACTTTGTTTTGTGCTCTAGAAGCTCTTGTTAATTGAAGATCCTGGAAAGAAATTCGGCATCTGAGTCATGATGCTCATGCACGGTGAGTCATGGGGTTGGGAATGTCACAGACAGATGAACCTCACTGCATGGGCAGAGCCAGGGAAACTCTGGATGAGCTGGGCTGCCTGTGAAACTCAGGACAGTTCTAGTTCACACGTGAAGTAGGCTTGGTCTGCCCTGCAACCATAAGCCACAAATTTTCCTGGAGTCATTTGTGTGACCTCCCAGATGGTCAGCTGCACAGACATTACTCCCGTTTGGTGAATATCTGATCTCACAAATAAATGTTCTACAGTGGCAGTTCTCCTTTTCAGGAGAGGGCTAACTGCTTGAACTCCTGTTACTCTCTCACTTCCCTGCTAATCCTGGGCCCAGTGAGGGTGTTCTTGAAGAAGTCACCAAGAGCTCATGGCAAAATGTGTGGCATCATCCTACAGGCACTCTGGAAGAAAGTGTAATATTAGAAATAAAAATAGAACAATTTATCTGTGAGCTGAGCTTTCCATTGACACAAAAAGGGTCATTGAAAGGCTTTTGTAGAAAGTAAAGGAGGATATTTGAGAAAGTGCTCAAGTTGCAGAAATCCTAAACAATGTATTTTTTTTTACTGTAAAATATTTAAGTGAGCCTCTTGAATCATGCATAACACTGTGACAATGCATGTCTTCTGTTGACATACAGAGAAAAATTGAAATGCGTTCAGATGGGAACTATTTTAGGCGATCTGTTATAAGCCCTCTGCTTGGCTCAGGTCATGTGTTTGAATCACTGTAGACTGCCTTCTTCCCCAGTCAAGTAGCCGTGGGTTTGGCAATGACCTCCCCTCCCACAGGGAGATAAGGCAGTTTGTACCATGTCAATGACCAGAGGCAGCCACAAAACATTAGGCAGGCTCCTGACTGTCGAGAAGTTGAAACTGCTTGAAAACAGCAGGGTCAGTCTGCTCTCAAAAACACTGATATTATCTCATTAGTGGTGGCATTTACTGCACGGCACAAGGAGCAGAGAAGGGAGTTGTTGAAAGAAAAAAAAAAAAGAAAACAACAAATAGTTACAGTATACAGAATTGTTAGTCAGGGAAATATTATTCACATGTGGGCTTTTTCTTTGTTAAAGTCATTCCTGTGGATTGCATACAAGCAGCAGATTATCACTTCCTTATCTTACCTCTGAATAACATTCTCCTTCCAGCTGGCAGGGAAGAAAGGCATTTTACCTGAAGCTCAATCCTGGTTTGTAAAACTTGAACATTTTTTATATTTTTTTGTGAGACAAGAAATGCAGTATTATTTTAAGGTTTGGGTTTAAGAATGAGAGGTAAACCCTACTATGCTCTTTTCCCCCCTCTCCATATTCCCCTTCTACTTATTCCTGTCAGGCAGTTTTGCTTCTTGCTCCTCTACTGACAATTGTAATGTCACAAATTTAGCTGTGACTTTACTGTGGCATTACAGTATAAATATTCAAAGAGAGACTGGCCAGGAGTTTAAAAATACTAGACGGTAAACTCTTGAGATTAGAGGTAGCCTTTTTGTTCTTTATCTGTGTGGCACCTAGCAGGAGGGGTGCACGGCTGGTGCCCCCCCAGACAAAGCCCCAGTCCATTAATAACAAACAAGTGATGCCCAGGAGCAGCAGGAGTGACGAGAGAAGTGAGAAGTGTGCAGGAAGTTTTCTTCAGCAGCACACTGATATGTCCGACAGACATATTTCCACTGGCCTGTAAACACAGGCACAAACGTGAGAATGTTTGAGATGTTTTAACGACAGTACCTCGAAATAGAGCTGCTTGACACTGTCCCTGCTAAGTACTTCAGGATGGTCTCTGACTTTCAGTAATCCAAACGCCGTAGGCAGAGAGTTCAGCCCTGCAAGCTTTTCGCACATACTGTTCTCACAGGTTTTCAGGGGCGCTTTACACAGGAAGGCTTTGCAGGGTCAGAATTTGTCATTTGTTCCTACCAAAAGTGCATATTGGGTTGTCTTTCTCAGACATTTGTTCTTGTTTTAGTCCTTGGTAAGCACTCTCTGCTGTCCCAGTACCCTCAGTTGTGATAGGCAAATCAAGAAGTCACATAAATAATCTGATACAAAACTCATCAAAAGTTAATAAATAAGCCCTTGTATTGCCCATCTGAAATCAGACAGAGGCAGAGAAGCTTTCAAGAGAGAAAAGAGCAGCTTATAGGAAATCAGAGACCATGAGAGCATAAAGGAAGAGAAAGCATAAACAGAAGCTGCATGGGGGGCAGAAAACTTCTCTTTGTATACCCACATTGAGGCTATCATAGGGAAGGTTTTTTTAACAAATAAGCAATATAAGTGAAGACACCTAAAAAAAAAAAAAAAAGAAAGAAAAAAAAAAGGAAGAAGAAACTCCTCAGGTTTACAGTATATGAAAGAGTTGTTAATTGTGGTTTCCTAAGATGTACGTGTTATCTGGCAAATAATTTAAAATCTTTGCGCTCACTCTGTAACAGCTTTCTGTCTGAGCCGTGTTGGTGAATTGTACTTTCTCAGGCAGTCTAAATTATATTGTTTCTCTCTTGGGTACAGGAGCACTTCTGGCTCACATAAATTCATATATATGATCCCTAAAATTACAGTTTCAAAAAAATGTAAGGGAGAAAAACCTGCTCTTAAATTCATGGCTGTTTACCAAAGTAGTTTTCAGAAAATGAACCCAGAGAGGAGTGTACAGAGAACCAGGAAGAATGTGTAGAAAGTGTAAATGCACATAGATACAAAAATATTCTGGGACTTGCTCACCACTATGGATATCTATACAAAGATTCTGAGTTAATGCCTTTGCACCTGTTAGAATAGGATTTGATGCAACTAAATTATCCAGGAAATATTTTGTTTTTCTCAAATTGCTGGTTTCATGTTTTCTACCAGGACTTTTCATTAAATACATAACAATGATTTTAGACTGCACCTGATCCCATGGTCTACTGGAGGTTGTGATATTAAAATAAACTTTCAAATAGTAGAGCCCCTAGTGTATTTGATGTCATATATAGGCACACTGCTTTATAGCACTAGAGTATTTAGTTTCAGAGAAACTGAAAGTGCTTCTAATTTAACAGAACCAATATAGGAAGAGATGCAAGCAAAGAAACACATATAGAGAAAAGAACCGGCCAAGAGCTACACTAAATAACTCTTGAGTACTGACAGAATAGGTTTTTCAGTATTTTTCAACTAAGGAGTGTGCATGGTCATACCCTAGAAAGGCAAAAGTTGTTTTTCAAAATTGTGTCCTTTAAACCAGGAGTTAAATATATGGTGAGAAAAACTGATGCAAATTACAGCCTGCAATGTTTTTAAATAGGTATTATCCATTTGTCTCAGAGGTGCCATTGGTAAAATGCAACTTATGTTTTGCTTCTGTTTCTTACAACAAACTGTTTTTGAATAGATCTATATAGTACAGTTAAGTTCTTTTTCTTCTGTACAAGGTCACAAATTCAGTGTACAGAAAGTTGTGCTTTCACAACTGATATGCTTAAGAAGCATATTGTTCTGCCTTCTGCACAAATTATTTTTTGTTTCCATTATTTTTCTTTTTCTGTGCCTGGGACATGTTTACACTAGGCAGCTATTCTTGGATCCATAAATGAAGTGAATGCAAAGAGACTTTTTTTTTTTTTTTTAAACAGTACTCAAGAAACTCACGAGAACATAATTGGCTGTATATCAGATCTTGATAATTGGAGATGTCTGCAGTTAGTTTACAAGAAGTCTGCATGTTTGTTGTTCTCATTTATTCTTATGCATACCTGGTGATATGCCACCTGCAAAAAAAACATTGACTTGGATGTGAAGGCATACAAAAGGGTATGAGGAATGTGTTTGGTTTTTTTTTGTTTGTTTGCTTGTTTTTCCTATTCTTGAGTAGTCATTTCTTCCTTTTATAGATTAGTTTTGTTTGTTATCATATGACATATTTGTATCAGTGATAAATTTATTCACTCTGCCCCAGTTTTCTTTTATGATCTTTTGTGAATGGAAGTGCAGCCTGGCTGCAGCCATCAGTATATCTGTTTATTGGGCTGCCTTCAAGCAGACCTGCAAAGACACTTAAAATATATTGTTTATAGGTGAAACTAAGAATGATTTGATTGATCTTTCTTCACAATACTGCAAAGGGATGCTTAGAGTGGTGAAAAAATCTCAGCCTGTCTGGCAAATATCCTGCAATTTTAATTATACTCAGACAGGAAAAAAATACAAAGCATTTGCTGGAGCTAAGTGAACAATCCAAAGTGGACAATGTATTTAACACATTAAGGTTAGGAGTCTGGGCTGCGTCATGCCTTAAGAGCTCTGCTCAGGACAGCTCCAAGAACAGAGACGGAAGTAGTATTAAGCAACCCTCACCAGTCCTTCCTTCAGCACATAAGCAATCATTGGTACAGCCTTTTTTTTTTCTTTTTTTTTTTTTTTTCTCTAAACATCACTGTGGTTGTGATTTTTGCACAAGCAACAGTGTGGAGGTAGGGAGTGTAGGGGCACTTGAGTTACCTCTGGAGTCTCTCAAAATCCTCCAAAGACCGAATCTTGCAGGCTTTAGTTATTTTGTAGCATTGCAATTAACTTTTCTGATCTTTTCTTACTTGTCCAGTATCTCTGTGTAAACAGGGATGTATTTATATACATCCAGTCTTCTGATTTACCCCACAGTTAGATTTTAAAGCTGTTTACTGTGTGGGTTGATCCCAAATAGCCTTTTTTCATTGACATCTATTTGCAGAATCATCTGGCGCCATTTCCATTTTTTGGCTGGGTGAGAGTAGGAACACTCACAGAACAAATTCTGAAACGCATTTCAAAAGTAGCTTTTCTGTCATTTGTGGTGCTAGTGCAACACTTCCTGGAAATGGATGAAAAAGAAGCACAAATATTTTATTTTTTTTTACAAATATTAGATTTATGTTATTTCATCTCACTGATGCATATCCCATAGTTGAAGAGGTACAAAGGAAAAGACAGGGTTAAGAGAGAGGCAGGAGTCAGTCAGTCCTTGGGAAGAGCAGGGTTGTTATGCTTATATCTTGTTGTTATGCTACTATTGTTTGACTTCCACTGCTACTTACCTACCCCAAGAGCAGAATTAAAACCAGAAAAAGGATATGTTAACGACCAAGATCATGTCCTTGGAAATGTCAGGTATGGTATTGGTTTTCTTTCCCATCCATCCACACTTCAAGATGGAGGAGACATGAAGACTGCAATTTTTCTAAAGTAACTATTTAGCTTTTCTACTTTTTATTTTAAGATCCCTGTACTAAAACTCCTTGACAGAAAAAAAGCATGTTCTAAAAAATCAGACCTCGTACAGATATCTCAGAAAGAGAGGCACCAAAACTGCCACTCGTTCTTACAAGTAAACTCTTGAGCATCTCTGAAAGAGCAGTAAATTCAGAACAGGAGTTCAATGTGATATTGGTAATCAGACAGCTTTCTACTATGTCCCCTTTTAACTGTTCGAGATTCTCAGTAGTGAAATACTGTTAAGTAATAATAAAATGATCCAGTTGGTCTGATCACATCTCACAATATATCTACAATATTTTTTGTAGATATATCTACCATTTTTCTACATTTTTATCTACAATATCTACATCTACATCTACAACATCTACAATTTTTATCTATAATATTTTTTGTAGATATATCTACAATTTTTTGCATTCAGAGGACAGATTTTTTCTTGACACTTATTCTAATTTATTATAAATCACAAAGAATTAGGGAAGATTCTGGTTGTTTAAAATACATAAGGGTAAATAAGCAGTGAAGGAGAAATTAATAGAGCATGTTGTCATATATTACAGAGGAGGTGAGGGAAAGTAGTGCTCCTTAGCAACATACTTCATTTAAACTTTGTCGATAGGTGTATATACACAGAATAAAAATAATGGAAAAATCTACCCTGACATCAGGGATAAGCTGGATATAATATACAGTTTGTGTGCCATTAATAATGCTAAAGTTTCAGAGATAGAAAAAGTACAGAACAGAATGGTTGAAACAGCCTGTGATGGGAAGCTGGGAAATGAATTATCAAGAAAGATTAGCCAGAATTATGCAGCATTGATAATAGGAGGCTCTTGAGAAAAACACTGAAGACAATACTGAAATGGAAGAAACAAAGAGAATGAATCATGTTAATCTCTTTGAGATAGCCAGAGATAGCCACTAATTTGGAGAGTCTGGGATCTAGGATAGTAAAGGGGTGACTCAGAAATGGTAAGTATTTCCGGCACATTTATTTGGTGTTGTTGAAATATTGAACAAATAGCTGAAGTCAAGAGCAACAATTCAGGGGTTTAAAAGGAGGTAGTTTGTTTTCTTTTTGTGAAGGTTTTTTGTGATTACAACATTAGCTACATATTTGAAGTTACAATGATAAGTTCTAGGGTGATTTGTATTTATTGGGGTTATAAGGGCAGGCCTCAGTGAACCATACGGTATTTTTACAGGGTTGTTTCCATAACAAAAATGGCACAAAACTGTATTAACTTTTCACAGATTGATAGAGTCTAAACAGATGTGTTTGTTTACAGAAGGGTGAAAAAGTACTTGGGGTGGAGAGGATCACTTCATGTTTTCTAATCAAATGTGTATCTACAGGTTTGATGTTTAATTTGGGTTTGTATTTCCATTCTTATAGGAACTGTCTGGGAAAAGGGGCAGTGGGAATAAAAAACGCATTAACAAGGGGTAGGATAGCAGGAGAATAAGGAATGAATGTGAAACAACTTAGAGAGACATTCAGAAAACAAAACAACAACAAAAGGTGGGAGGGAGAGGAAGAAAAAGAAGAGAAAAAATTAAAACGTTCAGATAGCTTGTACAACACAGGATAGGAGCAAATTCCCCCCATCTTGTCAGGCTGGGTTGTGTCTTTAGTGAAGGATGGTTTTCCAGGTGTAACACTTTTTCTTCTTCCTGGGCACTGTAATTTGAATAGAAGTATTTCCAGCATAATTCTCTGGAACGGGCATAAAGATACACAATTTGCTTTTAAAGATAAAACTAAATTTTAAAAAGCAGATGCCATGACAAAATCAGATTGAGTGATTTAATGTCAGTAAAAGGCAATTTACTTTTGATTTATTGGAAGCATTGCATTGCTTTTATTACAGCACAATATTTTGGTCCTGTAAATCACTGATTACTAGAAGGTAAGAGAGTACAGCAGGGGAAAAAATCATTTTTATCTTCTTCTACACTTTCTCATATTAATCACAGTAACAGACAGGATAGTGGTTTACATGGAACATGTGTTTGGCCCAGAATGGCAGTTTTGTGATGCATGGTGTTATGAAGTGATGAATTCTAGAATAAAAGTTCCAGTGTGTTTTTCTGCAATAAATGAGCATAGGGTTTTCTGTTGTTCTTTTGTTTTGTTTTGTTTTGTTATTGTTACTGTTGTTTTTGTTTGTTTGTTTGTTTTTAACATGCTTTTTCAGTTACAGTAATGATTCCAACTTGGAAAATTGAACAAATGGAAAAGAGAAATGCAGAAAGTTGTTTTTAGATGAAAATGGCCAAAATTGAATTTCGTACTTGAAGTTAACTATGTGTCCTGCCTATACTACTGAAAAGACTTGCTTAATTTTCATGACCCGAGGTTTATTAACTAATATGAGATAAATTCATAACTCAGACAAAGATCGATGTGGTTTTGGGTTAGCTCATCAAAGAGAATACAAGGGGATGGAGGGGAACTCTTACAATTTGTACATATTTTACTGGTTTTTAAATACATCTCTTAAAATGTGAGTGTGTCCAAGCCAGGGAAGGCATGAAGCAGTTATTAACACTACAGATTGCATATTGACATCTGAGACTGTAAAATCATTAGTCTTAAAACTTCAGGACCTGTATTCTGAGACAAAAGTCAGAAAAGGAAACATAAAGAAATTAAATATCTTGCAGGCATTTACCTGTGGCTGCACAGCACCTTGAAAACGGTCTTCTACATAAAAATTTAAAAGCCTCATGGGGCCCTAGGTGTCCTAGTCTAGTCCTAGCTATCACCAGTGGGATGCCCATGATGTGGTGGGTGCAGCAGGCCTCTGTGGGCACCTAGTGCTAGCTCATGCCTCTCCTAGCTTCAGTATGTCATGAACCTCATGCTACGGCTGTGCTTCACCACCAGCTCATGTCCTCAGATGCAGCCAGAGTAAAGCATGGACAGGGGTCTGTCCGTGATAAAGGATATTCATGTCAGTCTCCACAGGCAGTATGATAGGAGGCTCTGCACTTTGAATTGGAGTAGATTAGTTCTCTGGTCCATTCATCATATGTATTGTTCAAGAAGGGTGCCTGTGCATTATCCCAAGGGAGTTCCAACTGTTTGAAATCCCTCTGTCATTCTAGCTGTCCTTGATATTCCATTAACCACGCTTGTCATCTAGAGGTTTTGGTTGCATTTATTAAAGGCAAAGGCATAGGTAAAAGTTTCTGTGGAATGACTGTACTGTAGGCTGTAGGCAGGATAGTACAGCATCAGGCCCAAGGTCTCATGACTGACTAATCATGCCCCAGAAATATAGTGCTTAGAGAGGAAAGAGGTAATAAAAATACAAGGTCATGCTCTGAGCATTTCCTAATTATTACTGATGAAGTGTAATGTCAGTAGCAACCAATACGAATGCTCTGTTTGTGTCTCAGGAGCTGAGATCATCATAGTCATGACATAGTCATCACCTCCCACCAAAGACCAGCCTTACACAAGGCTTACACAAGATGCTACATGTACCTTCTTGGTTAGATATTGCAGTGTGCTTCAAAGTGGTTTCGATTAGGAACTCCAGTCCAGGATCTAAGAGATTTTTTGGCACCAACATTCCATCAAAATAAATGAGTCCCCATTGATATTCCTAAATAGGCACATAAAACATTCCCCACTGCTGTAAACCTTCATCCAAGTTCTAAAGTGCCTGTGAAAACAGGACAGATAAAATTCAGACCAGACTCTAGGGCAGTGGGTTACTTAGTGGTACAGAAAAACACAGAGCACCTGTATTCATTAACCCAGATCAGTAGCTTTACCTTTTGGGTCGGTCAGACCAGGTGCACGTCAGTTTCCACAGGGCCTAAGCACCTAAACACCCTTGAAAGTCTCACACTAAACCTGTGTCAGCCTGCAAGAGAAGCACTTTGCTTTAAGGAAAGGCAATCTTCTGATTAAGATGCTGAAGCTGATATTGAGTAGAAATCAGCTCAGTTTCGAGATGAGAGATACTTTTGATCCACCTCTAACAAGGTGCTTATTCTCTCTGCACATCGAACCCATATTATTAATTTGGGAATAATGCATCCTTTCCCCTATACTTGGTTTCTGATTCTTATATTGATTGTAAGCTCTTTGGATGAGGGTCTAGCTCAGTCCCTGGTGCAGGGCAGTCTGGTTTTGAGAACAGACCCCTCCAGACTTGCCTTGCCAGCACAAGGCACCTCGCTTATATGGCAAGCAGGTGGCTGTTTCTTCCTGTGCTGCTTTGACTGAAAGCAGGCAGCATGCTCAGTGGCCACAAGGCACAGCAAATTCTTGTGCCCAAGAATAACCAAAAGGCAAACTGCAGAGAGGGGGGGGGAGCTGAGGGAAGAGCAGGCTTGCTGAGCAGCAGCAATTCGTCCAAAATCTCTTCATGGATGCAAAAGAAACAGTCCTGCCCCCACTCCACCTCCTACCTAACCTCCTAATAATTCGATGTCTGTGTTTGTTGGCAGCTAGGAGGCTTTTTTTTTTTTTTTTTTTAGCTTTGCAAGAAAAGGAAGGTAGGATTTTTAGCAGAATCCTACTGCAAAGCATGTATTTCTTCTTTTTCTTTCCTTCTTCCCTCCCCTCCCCCCAACAAATCCCTGAGGTCTACATTGTAATAAACAGCAGGAAAGGCCCAATTTTCTGCACCTGTGGCCTTGTTTGTCTATATATTTCTATAGGTGAATGGGCACTGGGGACGCAGAAAGGAAGTGAATTCAATGGATTGGTTTAAGAAACTCAGCATGCTAATCAGCAGGCACTCAGGTGAAATAGCTTTACAACCCTGTTAAAATAGACCCAGAGTGAAACAGGGTGTGCAGCTACAGTGCATGCAGCTCAGGGTTTTTTGAATATAAGAATATGGCATTGTTAAAAATCAGCCTCTAGTCAAGTAGCTTGTTATTCAGGACACAAACCTCTGCACCTGAAATCTCTTAAACAGAACAGAAGAATGATTTTTTTTTTTTAATCTCTTTTTTCATCCTGTGAAAGTTTAGTGCTGACAAAAGGTACTAGACTACTAGCCCTAGAAAATTAGTCCCTTTTTTTTTTTTTTTTTTTTTTTTTCAGAAATAGCACTGGCTGGGGCAGTGGCACTGTGAGCTTCCCCACCCATCCAGCACCCATCCTCAGTGGTGAGACAGCAACAAGGGTACTGTTGGTGGCAGTGGTGATGGAGATAGCCATGGGGTAGGAAACATCAATAGGGCTGAGCCCCTGCTCACTACCCTGCTGTCTTGAGGCACAGGAAAGACACCTGATCAGTTCCCACCATAGGCCAAAGCCATAATTAGTAGTAGGAAGAAAGTTTTGATGCTAAGTCCAGAGTGACACTAACCAAACCAGGAGGAAAAAAGAAAGGCTTCCAAGTAGGCCACCTAAAAATCTACCAGGAAAGTAAACATTGGCTGCTAACAACCAAGACTTGTCCTAAAGCAGTATTGGGAGACTACAGCAGAGGTGAGGGCACATAAATCCTCAAGAGCTGTTTGCTCACTGCCTGGCAGAAGTGAGCAAAAGATGGGTGGGTATTTTCACTTCATGCTTTGCCTATCTTTACTACAAAGTCATTGAAGTTTGGTAACCTGGATTTGTCTAGCTGAGCATCTGCCCTGCTAACCCCAATTTGACCTGAGTCATCTTTTTCTCTGAGGACAGATGTAAAGCAATAAAAACATTTTCTAGTGCAATGTGACTCCAAGTTCCCTAAATGTGTAATCCACATTTTTTTCCAACCAAGATACTGCTTTATGTGTTAAAGCGTCATATGCCAAGAGGTGTACAAATACTCTCTCATTTGGACTGATTTATTTACATAGTCTTTTTTAAATGTCTAAGGGGAGTAATTTGTAAAGCCCAAATACTCCAAGAATTGATCTTCTCCTGGTATTTCAGTTCCTGGATGGTGGATGTTCTGTGTAAAGACTAGATCTCAGGTTGTTACAGCTCCCCAAAGGTTTTAAAAAGCCAGTTAAAAAAAAGGTAAACACAAATGCAAAAGCCAAGCTGTTTGCCTTTATTTGGGTTTACCACAGGGTTATTTCTGGCTCTCATGTTTATTCAAGTCCCTCCTGAAAAGTTGCAGTATCCGCCCATTGAAGTACATACATGCTCACGGACACACTGCTTCAGAGGAGTGAATCTAGCCCCTGAAGTACTTGTGTTAAATGTATTTGCAGTATGAAAAAGGAAGCCTGAAATAGAAAAGGGTCTCTGATTTTTTTCCTGATGCTACTCTCCTGAGCTCAAGTGAAGTTCCAGCAAGGATGTGTACTGTCTATTTCCTTGTTTTCCTATGGGATATTGTGTGTGGAGAGGGAAGTTTTGCCATTGAACTACTTCTTCCAAAGGATACCAAGGCTTTAGACAATATATCATCAGTAAGGGTGAAAGAGTTTAAAACAGAAAAAAAAACAATGGCAATTCACCAAAGCTCAACATAAAGTTTTGACAGGAGTCCCAGATAAGCATTTAGCTTAGATGCAAAAAAATAAAGACATGTATGAGTTAGTGGCATGAATAGTTTTCTTGCTTTTTGACCAGTTTTCTATTTAATGCAAATGGTCTAATGTCTCTGCAAAGCTAGCCTGAATAGTTTGGCTGAACACATGTGTTCACATTCATATATGTGTACTTAATCTCAAATTCAAATACTCAACCACGGTTATGTTTGTTCAGCCCTTTGTTGACTTTGGTGATCAATTTTGAAGCCTAAATACCAGTTAACAGCACTGTAAATAACTCAGAGGCAGCTGTTTATTTATTCATGATATTTGTCAAGTATTTTTTTATAAAAACAGAGGCATAGGATTAGCTTTCAATTGCTCCCTTGATACTGGAAAGAGAAACCACTCACCTGAGTTTGTGTTCAGCGTGAGCTATCCTATCTGCTCTAACTGCCTATCCAAACACTCTTGTAAGATTGAGAAGCACCTGTATCCTGCCTAATGCTCTTTCTCAGACTCATCATGTAGCCTTGGACAACTTGCTTCATCTAAAGATCAAATAATTCAAAGATGAAGCAATGGTCAAGTAGTCAACACCTCAGTTTGCCTGTCTGTGAAGATGACTTTTAGGTACAAGCCAGACGTGTACTAGCATTAAACTTACAAAACACATGACTAAATGCATACTAATAGTTTTGGTGTGTGTGATCAGACTGAGTAGGTTGGAGGCATTCAGCTGATCAGCAAAAATAAGATAGAAAGCAACCAGCCAGCTAGCAGAGATCCCTTTTTGTAGATCATACTCTCTGTTTAACCAAAAGAAGCCTGGTAAAAACAGTCCTCCGTTAGTTTGGAAGTGGACCAAAATCAGGCCTATTTGATATTTTTCTGTGTGCCATCCAATTGTTTGCTCTCAGTCCCCAAGGCAGACATATCCTCACCCCATGCTTGTCCCAGATTTCTCTCTAGCACAATCAGCTGTACAGCACAGAACACCTGTATTATCTCCAGTGCTTCAGCAACAGCCAACAATAACAATAAGCAGCTGGATGTCAGAAAAGCCCAAATTTATCATGGTATGACACACTGCACTGCCTTTACAGCAATAAAATTACTGGCAGGTCACCAGAAACTGCATCCAGAGGTGATTGGATCCTCTATGGATGCTTGAGACGGCTTTTGAATTGCAATGTTATCATTGTTATTTATGACTTTGGCTGTTAATTAATAATTCTGCTGGTAAAATTGGTTTACAGCACATGGCATGACTGTTATGTCACTGCGTTCCTATAGCATTCTTAACAAGCCTCTCACAGAACTTCCAGGCATTAACTATTTAAGTTTATGCAGTAGTTAAGGGAAGCTGAAGGGGCCACTTCACTCCCTGTTGATAAGTAGCTGCCAGTGAAGTAACTCTACATAGCTGTTTGGCAGCACATAGCAACACTAATCAATATCTGAAGACAGGACATTGGTGTATTTCTTCCACCTGTTGAAAATAAAAAGTGCTATTCCTTACCCTGGAGTTACTATACACATTCATTGATATGGTGTAGGAGGGGATATTTTTTATCATCGTGCTTTAGAAAGATCTCTGTTCATTCTACGAAAAAAAAAAAAAAAGTTTAAAAGGTAACCTCCAATTCTTAAGTCAGGGTTTTTAAAGTTCTCTCCCCACATCAAGTCCGTATATTAAACACTTTAAAATTTGTAGTTCAAGGCTATTGTTCCAACATTTAAAAAAAAAAAAAAAAAAGTCTGAAAGAATCACAGAGGAGTGAATTTGCTCCCATCAAAATTATCTTGTATTTATTTCTACATTTGTATCAATAGAGTCAGAGCAGATCTAAGCCTCTAGAGGCTTAAAGACACCCTTACGCCACAATTTCATTTCTAGAATAGCTTTATATCGATATAGTTTGCTAGCTTTTTTGTTTTGTTTTGTTTTGTTTTTTCTTTTTTTCTAACAAGGTTTTCTGGTCCTGAAGAAATTAGAGATGAAGAGGAGCTATTTCACGTGATGAATACAATATTCATGCTACAGTATCCATAACCTTAGCTGTACAGAGTCTAGGTCAAGAAATTAGAGTGCTAACAATAATTACTTCAGTAGGTGGCACTATTCCCTCTGTGTCACTCCTAAATCAATACCCTACATGGTTCTCCGGGGCTCAGGAGTTGTAAAGCGAAGAGCCCTGTCGGTTGTTATTACTGAAGACCACTCATTGCTCCTCCCAGCAGTGACAAGTGCTGGCTCTCATGTCCTGGTCATAAGACAAAAAGACAGCCTTACCTTTCCTCTCTCTTTAAATGGATGAGGTGTTTTTTCTTGGTTGGTTGGTTTTGTTTTGGAGGGGAGTCCTGACATTCTGCCCTCAAATATATATTTGCCCACATATTTATGTGGTGCTATTTTAATAGCTGCTCTGTTGCAGTGCAGAAAGGCTGCAAAATGACAGGTCAAGTATCTCCTTAGTATGCAGACTGAGTAATTTTTCATCTCTCGCTTGCAAAAGGCATTGTTTAACTTAGTGAAGTGGTAATTAGAATGATTTAAAAGCAAATTCAGGAAAGGCTCATTCTGACTGCGAAACAAATAATATTCTGCAAGAAGAACGCAACATGGTAGTCACAAGGTTCTACAGCAGTGCACAAATACTTGTCATCCTTTACCAAAATATACTCAGCTGCAATTGGAGTTTTTTCACTTCTTGTAGATGTTAAGCAATGTGAATTAATATATGGTTTTAATAATTAGTTGCATGTGGCTTCACTTCACACTACAATGTAACATTGGATTCATTTTTTTGGTTAGCTGTAGAGCCTTTTTTTTTTTTTTTCCTTAAATAGCATATTTATTTTGCTTGGCTAAGCTTCTCTCTTGCTTTGGTGATAACAAGCAAGCACAACTGTAGGGAAGATTTGTAGAAGAGTCCTGTATTCACTGAGCAGATTTAAAAGGAGACTTCTCAAAGTCAGACATCTATGTAACATGGCTGCACTTTTAAAGCATCTTTGTAGCACCCAATGGTAATTGTGCCAGCCACAAATAGCACTTGGACAAGGTATGTTATGTTTCTTATAAAGCAATTATAGAGGAAGGATATTGTTTAGGAAGTGGCTAGAAATCTTCTCAGGGAATTCCCAGCTGAAGATATCCAGTCTGTTTTATAACCTGGCCAGGTCATGGGCATGAATCTAGTTCCATTGGCTTTAACTTAGATTCCTTTTTCTTCTCAGTGCCTGTCATTCATCTGGAATGCAAATTTAATGCTAGTTTTGTATGTTGGGACAGCATCAGTACGCAGTAGTTAGGAGTCAACAGTATCAAAGCAAATTTTCCGTAAATCCCATCTCCTTTGCCAAGTACTGTTAGGGCCATCTTCTGTCCTTAATATTCTGCCTGTGAACATTCCTTGGTATTCACCACAAAAAGCTAAGAATAGTTCAACCATTTAAGAGCCTAAGCTTACACACAGAGTCTATGAGTAGGGGATTGGTAGGCTGGATAACTCTTAAAACATTCTAGCAGTCCATGCTTATCAATAATAGAGCTAATAAAATAACAATACCTGATATCAGCTTTCTTACCTTTGCAAGATATTATTTCTTTGCCAAACTGAGGCCTGTTTCCTGTGCACAAGGAAACAGAAGTCTGTGCAGTTACACAGACTTAGGGTTGGTGATGATGCTTAACCATAAGTGAAATATTTGATTTTTTTCTTTATCTGGTTTATCCATGTTCAGACAGTGAAAAAGCATACAGAACAATATAATACAATCAAAGACTTCAATAAAATGAGAAATTATTTCAGAAAAACAACAACAAAAATCTGCAGATAGAATTTAGAAATCTATTTGTAAAGTCCAAGGCTCTAGTAACACATTCATGTACTAAATCAATCTCCAATGTTTTTCTGCCAGATATCCCTGGATTCACAGCAGAAAGCACTTGAAGACTTGATGTCTGCCTGCATTATCACCAGGGCTGTGTCTTTTCACTTGCCACCATGTAGCTTCAGTCCCATTTTCTGGTAGACAACAGACCATTTGCAATGTCCTGATGGTGAAGCTGAAACTTTTTAACTCCCTTCTTCTTTGCTACTCTGGTGTTGTGAAGTCTAATCCACTCCAAAAGCATGAGATTTAAAAATGAATACACTTAGAGGAGGCTGGATGGGGGGTAAAGGGAGAGGAATTATTCTGTGCAGAGTTCACACTGGAAAATTTCCTCAGCACTCAAAAGAGTTTTCCTTATGTTTCTTTTGAAGAAAAATGAAATTCTTGTACTGATGGCATGGTTCAGGAACATTGATTTCAAAAATCATCAGTATTTGTGACCTTGCAGCCTGATAATCTACATACTTGTAGATAAGTACCATTTTCATAACTAACTATTAACGTAAGTATTGAAGTACCACAGAACAGTGGTTTTCAGCTTATGATCTGTGGCTCCATAGATGACTTCTAAGGTGGCCACAGAAGCTAGTGGTGAATAGTAAGTATGTAATCAAGAAGCTGAAATTCTTTACTTAGAAGTCCATGTCCAAACCAAAAAAAAAAAAAAAAAAAAAAAAAAAAAAAAAAAGTAGTGGTCCATATACTGGCAAAGTTTGAGAACCCTTGCCCAAAGAAAGACATGAAGATAGAAGAGAGGCAGACTGTGAGATACTCAGTGGTGAAGAGACCATGGGTATGTCTCTTGGCAGGCTGACATACAATGCAAGTGGCTTTAAATGAGCAAGCCCAAATATTGGATGCTTTCTAAGGAACAGCCACATGTTGATTTGCGTGGGCCCACTGGTGCTGCTGAAGAGGATGGTGCCTTGGACAGAGTTCTGCCACAGCTAAACCTCTTCAGCTGTGAATGGAAATTAATTTCAGGCTTGCTGTGTAGAGTTCACTCAAAGGGGAAGCTGGAATAAGCTGCTAATCTGTACAGAGTCCAGATGAGGTAAATGTAAGGAGAGGAAGGGCACACCAGGGTGAAAGAACTTTTCAAGAGTTCCAATACAGGTAAGGAGCAGAGTGGGAAATAGGGTGTGTGGCAAAATAAAAATGTGCATTAAAATGTACTGGTAGACATCATCTGACCAGTCCTCCCCACCCAAAATTTGTACTTTGATCTAAGTCTTAAGCCTATTCATGACATCAAATGAGTCAAGAAAAGGAGACAAATTGTTTCCTTCAGCACTATGTACTAAAACTTACTTCAGGAAAAAAAAAAAAAAGAAAAAAAAGTGCCTTAATATAAACTTGTTGAACTATTTTAATGACATGTTATTAGCACATTATTCTTATTATGTCATGAAAGAGTAAAAAATATGAAAAATCAAATCCCAGCTAGTAAAAATCACTTCCTGAAAAAAAAAATATATATATATATATGTATATAATATGTTACTATTTCTTTTGAACTCAGCACATTTTTAAATTTTTATTTGGGTGAGAACAGCATTTTTTGTATGACAAGTGGTCCGGCTAAATTTTTCCAGCAGACTGTGCTGCCTGTTGTACAGTATTTCCACAGTGAAAAAACTCCTGGTTTCTTTCCCAGTGCATAGGGGAAAGCAGGCACTCTCTATGGATCTTCAACAGAGCTAAATCTGGGTTAGTAAGAGGCACCTGCTGAGGGCAGTTCAGGCTGTATTTGACAGGATTCATTCTTGTGCCTTCTCTTCTCACGGAAAACAAGGCAAATTAGGTACCTAATTGCTTTAAGCCACGCAATATTAAGCAGCACTGGGATGTGCTCATAGTCCATAAACTAACACTCCCAACAAATGCTCATGTGGGAAGCTCACAGTGGCATGAAGTAGTTCTTAAAATATACCTCCTGCCAGAGAGCCTCTAGGGCTGCTCTGAGTGACCAGAAATGCTCTTGGAGGACTCTTCTGGCTCCCCAGCCTGAGGGCAGCCCTATCAACAGTATCAAAAGATCAAACATGAGGTGTAACTGATCTGCCCCCTTCCTACATCCCTTTGCACATCAAAGCTCACCATTTCCACCCAAGCTGAGTGCATGAGTGGAGCCAGCGTCAGGAATTTCAGCACAAATTATGTGCTATCTCAGCCATGCTGGTCTGTGAATGTGCTTGAAAATAATAATTTAAAAAAAAAAAAAAAAAAAGAAGAAGAAGAATAAAATAGAATTTCTGGAATAGAATAGATGTTTGAGATCAGCTCACAGGAGTATTGGTTTCCCAACACTTTTCTTCGTGAGAAAAGCCTGCTTTATTACAACTTACTTCCAGATCAAAAGAAGATCTTCCTAAGAGCAGTGAGCTTTTTTCCAGGATTCTGGCTATCCTCATTTTCAATATAGAGGAAATACTCTAGGTTACCCTCTTTAGCATGATGGGAGCTAGAGGGGTAAAGAGAGTTTGTGAGTGGTCTGATAGAAGTCTTTGAGATTGCATGCTCACCACAGCTAGCCCAGCAGACTTGAAGGCCAAGGGCTTGGGCTGGTTAGCCCATCCATCACTAACTAGGAAGGAGCTCTTAGGCAGCATTGCCTGATCATGCTCACAGGTATGAGACTTTTCTGGCTTCCCATGCATGGGGTTAAGCTGTGTAGCTGGGAGACCAGGGTGGGGAGAAGTAACAAGAAATTCATAGTGACTACCTGGTGGCACCAACATCCTGCATGTACTCTAGTGTAGGGGACTTTGTGGCTGTCTCCCCATTTTCATGTCTGTTTCAGGGTGATCAGACCACCCGGTGTGAAAAAGGGTTTCTTCCTGTTCTGTCACAAGCCTCTTGCAGTCCCATTCCTTCACCCACCTTTCACCAGAAAAGCCTGTGGCATCCCCTGCTGAAGAGAGATGTTGGTGGCATGGGTTTGTGGCAGGACAGGGCAGTGGTGATGAGAGATGACAGTTTCTGTGATAGGCACTGCAAGGGGGGTGACCCAACAGGGGGACTGTTTACAATGTGATACCTCAGCAGCTGCTTCAGTTGTGGCCGTGAGCTGTCAGTGCTTATGGTTTTATGGCACTTTCATCACCATCTGTCACTCCTTTAATGGCATGGTGTGTGCGTCTTGCCACCTTCCCTCTACCCCCCCAGCCACACAACACATTAAGTTGCTCAGACAGATGGTGGAAAGTAAGCTATGCTGCACATCTTCTTCTGGGCCCATCATGAGGAACTGCAGGGTCCTCAGGAACCCTGTTAGGGTCATCCAGGTAGTCCAGAATTAGGGTGTAAGAGTAGAAAACCTGATCTTATCATACTACCATGGGAACTATGTTCTCCCCCAGTTATGTCTTCATGGATGTTTTTCATCTTAACGTGGGTTGTTGGGCAGTTGTGGATATTCAGCCCAGTCTTCTGAAAAGAAAAGTAGCTGCAAGGTTCATCTTTGTTTATGCCGAACTGAAAAAGCATAAAACACAGACATACATGTTTTTAAATAAAAGTATTTGTTTATGTATACATAGACACACCCTAAGGCTTAATATCATACCCTTGCCAAGGAACATATGTTATTTCAGCTTGACACATTTTAATTGCAAAATTCAGGATGTTCTTTTTGTTCGTTCAAAACAAGAGAAAAACTCCAAGTATACTGCAGCCCTCATAATCCCCATGGCTGTCTTCCATCGCTAATCTGTATCTGTGCCATAAAAACACGTGGTTTGTAAGCAAAGCCTTCTCAAGCCTTGGAGAAGCACCCCCAGAAAGTAACAAGAGCTGGCTTTCCATGCCTTAACTTTTAACTCATAGAGGTTTTAATGCATGCAAGCTTAATTCTGTGCATTATACTGTTATCTGCATTACCTGAGGGATTTGGAGGGAGAGTTTGTGGCTGAGGGTAAACTTCACTGTAGCAATTTTTTTTTCCTCTTATGTGTTCCTCTGATTGGTCATTTGATTATAGTGAATCCCAAAAGGCTCATGGATTAAAAACAAAGGCTGGTTTGTAAATGAACTTGTTGTTGATGGATTAGGGCAGTGTGCCGGCTATAACCAAATCCACAATACAAGTTCATTCATTTGGAGTGCAGCTCTCGACTTGCATTACACTCTCTCTGACTTGGCTCTTTACCATCCAGCCAGTGAAACTTTACACCTCTACGATTTTATCACAGCCTCAGTTCACCAACAATGTGTGTCATGCTGTGAAAAATATAACTATAAATCAACATCCTACATATGGCGGAGTAGTAACCTTTCCAAAGACCCTGTTTTGGAGGCTGTCGCTAAACAGATCTGTGTGTGTGTGTGTGATGCATATACACATATGACAATCAAAGCCTACCACAACAGAGCGCTCTTATTTTCTAAGCTGACATTTCACAGTATGAGCCAAAAAAAGTTAATTTTGTAGCACAGAAAAATGTTTGTGATAATATCAATAGATGCCTTTTAGATTTTCACTCTAACGCCAAATACATTCAGAGATGATACATTTTTTGTTGGAAGGCAAAGTTAAGCTTGCCTACATTTCTGTGATAGACAGAAGGGAACTTTCACCCCTGCTTTTTTTTTTTTTTTTTTTTTTTTTTTTTAATCTCCTTCACTCTCTTTGGCTCACGTGCCACTCTGAGCATTCTCAATCCTTGGAGAGTGCAATCTTTAAGAGCTGTCATTACACTTCTCAGTTTTGACAGAAGATAAGAAAGAGAACAACTGGTTTTAATCATGACAGATTCCAAGTCCTAGAAATCTTTCCAGAAGTTACTCCCAGGATCTGACGTTTTTCTGAAGCCCCTTCTCTTTTCAGAGCTTGTGCGCATTCGCACAATCCAGAGATCCTCACCTCCAGATCTTTTCACTTTGCCAAACACTGTCTGCAGTAGACAGGAAGACTAAACCACGATGTACATTTGCAAAGTATGCATGATCAACTGTTTCTATTATGGAAAAAAGCCAAGAATAGGAATGCAATAGCCTAGCAATGTGAAGCCCCAAACAAAAGTAATCAAGCCAAGGCTGTGCTGTACAAATGGCAGTCCTTCCTGAGGAAGAAAATCTCCTGGCCCGTTTCTAGTCAGCATTCCTGCTGCACAGGTCTCATCTGCTTCTCTTGCCTAGAATTTGGTTGTGTCAGCAGTCTTAGTGATATGCTTCGCCTGGTGGCATCTCTAGGAACTAAAGCTGTTCTCTGCATTTTTCAAAGGAAAAAACAAGGTAGAAGAAAATCATTTTACTTAGAAAACCAGAAATCTGTGGCAGGATGAGTTGTGAAACCAGGTTTATACAAATTTGGCTTTGCAGTGCTTCAAAGGCTCAACTCATGTGGTTGAATTACACTGTGATACTTGCTCTTCCCCTGAGGAGGTGACTTACACCAGCTAGGTGTTTAGACATGCAAGAAGAAATTCAGGGAGACTCTCCAGTTCTGTAATGACTGCTGCTCCTAGGCTTTCCCCAGTGCTGCCTGCTTCCTTTTCTGTTATGTGTTGGTTCTGTCTTGGACAAAATGTGGTAGACCATGCACTATGTGCACAGCTGTCACTGAGGCTTCTGTGCTTTAATTCTCTGAAACCTTACAGTGCTTTATTCCTCTTACCTTTGTAAGTTTCTAACAGACATAGCAGCAAGGCACAAAAAAGATCAGAACAACATATTTTAATGAACAACGAGCTCTTCTGTGTTTTATTAACTATATAATAGATATTTTTGTGTTGACTGTTGTTGAAGTTTGTCAGAATTCTGTGCAAAGCCATTTTTCCAGCTTTGTAATCCACAAACTTGACAGCTGGGAGGCTGATTGGTGGAAAATAGGTTTGACTTGTTTAATTAAAAACTGATATTTTTTTTTTCATTTTGATCATTAGATTTTCACAGGAAAAAAAAAAAAAATTCTTGTCCTGGCACAAGCTCCACTGATTTTTATTTTTTTTTCATTTTTTTTTAATAGATAAGTCATGATGAGACAGCAGTGTGAACCAGTTTCTTATGCTGCCTCATTGTGGCTGGATTTGGCTGGTATTAGAGATTCAGATGTGTTTTCTCCATAAGATGAAAAAAAAAAAAAAAAAACTACTGGAGTAAAGACATAAGGAGTGAAATATGTTCCCTTTATCTGTCTTGATAGTACAACTGTGGAAGAGTTTTATGGAGGAGAGAGAGGAATCTCCCTTTTCTGTTTTGAGCTTAGCTTTAGGTTACTCAAGTTAAACAACATTTTATTACTTGGCTTAGAAATTTTTATTAGTAATTTCAGGTATTCACAGTGGAGCCAGTTTTAACATTACAGCAATCTGCAATATTTGTGCTTTTCTGAGCTAAGAAATTAACTGTAGCCATGGGTCGTATAGTAAAAGGAAAAACAAGGGGGAGAGAGAAAGCACAGTGTGTGCTTAGGGTATTTGACAATGAATGAACAAACCTTCAAGCATCAAAGCCTTTTAATTGTCAGATTAAGCCTGTGAAAAAGCAATGGTCTAAAGTAGCCTATCTGAAATGAATTATTAAATACTTACAGCCTCATTCTAGTTCCTGTTGAATCAGCATCTGCAGGACAGTATGAAAACCACCTTCACAATTCATCTTTTTGTTGTCATTTCCAGCAGCAGGGTTCAACAACTGAGTGACTGCAGACCAAACTAAAGGTCACTTAAATCAGGGACAGACTTTGGTGGACACTGGACTTTGTTATTTCCAGAGATGGTATGGATGAATGTTACCTCCATCTCTTCACTCCCTGTTCTGCAGATAGCATCTGGGTGTCAACTGAATGTCTCTCACCAGAGCCATGTCCATTGCCAAGACAGAGAGATGCACTGTTGACAATACTACCTGAGCTGGTTAATGCCTTTTGATATCTGTGCTTTGGGGATTATGCCTGTTAGTATGCTTTACAGTACAAGACATAGGACCAGTGCTTTCTGAGACCAAGCTGAGGACACAACTGGTAAGACAAAGAGAATTTTAGGTTTAAAATAGTTGTGTTTGCTGTAACGCAACTCCTGTATTTGAAAAGGCTTAAAGATGTTGATAGATGTGCTGGTGTGCATAAGTGCACATCTGCCAGCTATTTCAGATAAACCATTGCATGAAATTGTGCCATTTATATAACTCTTGTTTACAGACTTGGAGCACAAAGATAATCATGTTTTTATATGAAATCAAACAGTCAACATATTGGGCATGCTGATGTTTATGAGATTTCTGCTGATGCAAGGAAACCGAAGGATTTTAAATCACCATACCTGGCAATGAGATCTTTATAATTAGGTATCAGGAAGATTTATGCAATATGTATTTCATATGCCTTTCAAATATTTTTTGTGATTCCCGGGAAAACTGATTTAGATTTGTCACTGTTTCCAACTCTGCCTAGGGAATACACCACAGTTCAGCTCCTTATAGTACTTGAAGATGATCTCATACTGTTTATCTTTCTCTTGCTTGTTAATTTTGGAACATTAATTAGTTCCAGACATCATTTTTCTATTTCTTCCATGAGTTCTATCATAGATTTGTTATTAAAGTTATTGTTATATATTTATTGCCTAGCTCCAGATAGTTACTAGTTGAGTGTAACATCCATTGTAATATAATTTAAACATGTGGCTTTGGCTAGTACATTTTGAGAGGCCTTTCTTTTCCATGTTTATATTTGTATTAGCTCTGCTCTTTGCAGAAAGGAGGCTAGCAGACCTTTCCAAAAAACCCTCATCTTCTGTCAAGTTGGTACATCTACTCTTTATGTCTTCCATTTACAGATGCATGGAGTCAGACATCACAACCTCCCTGAGTCTGGAGACCCTTTCAAGTGTCCAAACAAGTTGAGATTACTGTTGCTATCTCCACCTTATAAAAATTCGCCTTGATTTCACTGGGACGAGGATTTTATCGTGATCCTTCTTCTTGTCCCAGTTCCTGTGAATGTATTGGGTAGGTAGGGAACATAAAAAAGCCATGAGCCCATTTGCAAAAAATTGCAATTCATCTTTTTAGATCCTGTTTAGCCTCCAGCAAAGATAGTTGAACTGCCCTTTCCTTTTAGATCCAGGAAAATGAAGAAGTGCTGAGCCAAGATGTCTCTCTAAAGACGATTTTACTTAGAAACCTAAAAAAAAAAACCCTGAAGTAATTCCACTTGCTACTCCATCTAGAAATGATGAAGTCTGACATATTTTTTCTAGTTCTTTGCTCCATACAACCACATGGCTGTTAGCACAATGAGTTGCTTCAATATCTCAGAAGGTACTGATCTGCACCTCTGGAGTCTCCTTCTGCTCTGTCTGTAAATTTACAAAGCACAGTAGTGTGCAGCTGAGTAACAATGGAGAATTCATACACAGTTGCAGAGGAGAGAGTGGTGTGAGCTGAAAACATTATTTCTGGTACCTTCTATCTCTGGATTTCTGTAGTATGCTTTTCCCTGTCTTGGCTACAGAGGTATGATATTTAACAGAAGCTTTGATCTTGTGCTTACCCATACTCCCCCCTCTAGAAGAGAAGTCCAACTCAGCTGATTCTGCTGAAGAGCTGCCATATTTAAATATGTGTAATATGTATATATAAATACATCAAATTATGTAGTTATATACATATATATACGTTACTAGTACCTTCCAGAACAAACAATTAGCTACAACTCAACATTAAGTCTTTTTCAAACACCTAGGTCTTGATATTACACATTCTAAACAAATGTTCACATTTTAAAAAATCCAGATCTTTGAAAATTAATAGTTAAGAGGTCCAGTGAGTTTCTCTATTGCTGGGTGAGCCTGTGTTACATGCCATCATTTTTCTTCAAGCTGCTCCTGCTGTGCAATGCCCTAATGTTGTTTATAAATGTACACACACAAAAGTACCTACAACGATGAAATGAAGAGCCATAATATTTTTCATTCTGTTATTAAAAAATAAAAGCAAGAAAAGTATATGTGGGATTCAATTACCAAAAGGAAAAGAAAGAAGGAAAGAAAGAAAGAAAGAAAGAAAGAAAGAAAGAAAGAAAGAAAGAAAGAAAGAAAGAAAGAAAGAAAGAAACAGAAAAAGGTTTGTAGTACCATTGAAGGCCCTAGCAGGCCTAAGGACACAGTTCTATGATTTAATCTGTCTTGTCTACGAGAGTAAGAGATCTCAGGTGTTAAGGGAGTCTGGAGTGTCTCTAGACAGGTATTTTTAAGCACTTTTATCACTGTATTTATCTAGACAGAGAAAAGTGGTTGTATCTTTTTAGCAGGTGAAAATTTTACAGGTATTTTGATGTGACTTAATCACCATACAGAAAGAAACCTTGCAAAATAGTCCAGTGGAGTGTAACAGATCTGTGAGATCAGGCTTTCATCATCCTATTAACAGTTTTCTAAGAGCTCGAAAATCAAAATGTTCCCAGACTGCATTCATTCCTACTCAACCCCACTCAGCACATGCATAAATATTTGTCGAAAATCCCAGGCTTCCCAACCTTCCCATGCAGAAAGAGAGGTGACAATTGTAAACAGATAAGCTTCCCAAACTCAAGAGGAAAATGGTGGGAGAATCTGTCCCCGTCTAGTTTGTAACAGACTTATTCTTACATACAAAGTTATGTAAGGTTCATTTCATCACTAGGAAATTACATGAAGAAAATTGCTTTGAGATTTTACTTAAAAAAAAAAAAAGTATATAAGGAAATATTCAAAGTAAGTAGGAAAGTATATAGTATAAATATATCAGGAAAATACTGAAGGCAGAAAACTATCAACCAGCAAATTGTGAAGCCAGTTTATCCAGAGATAGCTAAAGCAATGATGTGAAAGCCATAAATGATCTTTCCCAGCTAACAAATCAGTCTGTAATGGGTGAAGCCAAGTTCTTATCTACACGAGAGAACAGAATTGTGCCAGCAATTGAATTGATGAACCAATGCAAGACATCAGCTAACTGAAGGTATCTTTGCATGTAAAATGTAATCAATGAAGGCTTATTCTGGTGCTAGTTAGTCCGTGCTCCAAAGAATAGTAGACATGGTGAGCTGATACCGTAAGGATAAGTCTTGTTGCTGTAGCAGTTTACTCAGGTTCAAAAATGTTGCTGAAGAAGTTTTCTGAGGTCCTTGACCTCCGAAACAAGTTCCGTGTTGCACATCTTGCTCTTGGTTATGTACACAACAAAGGCCATGCTGGACCTGCTCACAAACCGCTCTTGGCTGGCCTGCTGGAAGATAATTCTCCCAGCATGGTCTGTTATCCCACATGACTTCAGTTCGCACATTTGAATCTATCTCAGGTTAGCAAAAGCTACAGTAACCAGCTAACAGGCTGCAGAATGGCCTATGTAAGGAAGACTTTTGGTAATTCACTACTGTTGCTACTGAGTAGTAAATATAATAATAATAATATAATGTCTAAAATTATGGTTTTTTTCAACTGACACTGTAATCCTGAAAGACAAAAAACAGCAACAGAATTTGATCTTTATAAACAAGTGTGGGCAAGACTTTACAGGTATTCCCTTTAGGGATTAAATCATATTGGCAAATCGCTGTCTATGGCTGCATCTGTATTATTACTGTAAGATCAAAAAAATCAGTCATTGGACTAATCCCTTTCACACCTTCCATGACCCCAAGGTCTGTTGCAATGCTCCTGTAATTGCACAATTCTAATTACATAGGTGCTGGTGATATTCATATGATTGAATACAGAATATGATTCTGTATATTCTGTATATGTATATTCTGTATATCTGAATATTCATATGATTGAGCACAGAATAGTCTTGTGGCAAGGGCATTATATTAATTAAGAATTCAGTTTTGGACTCAGCTTTCAACTCTGCCACAGAATTTTTTCATGGCACTGAGAAAGTCACCTGGCCAGTAAAATGTGGATAATGAAAACCTCCTTACTCTAGTGGAAGGATAAATGTTTTCACTGTTGAGAACCCTTTCAAAATATTCTGATGAAAGCCAGGTACTATCACTAGGATGCTCATGCTGATGTCTCTTGTATTTGTTTGATAGTCTCTCTTCTAAGGTTACTGAAACCTTTCCAGACTTCTGGCTAATTTCAAACTAATACTTTAAAAAAGAAAAGAAAACATGCATAGACAAAGCAGTCCCCTTGTACTCAAGCCACAGAACCATTTAATTTCTCTCAAGTGTGGAATTCCCAATATTTCAAGTCTGAATTTCTGACACAATCAGCCTTCTCAGATCATCTGTTTGCATGCAGTTCCACTCCTCCCCCTACCTCCCAATCCCCCCGCAAAGTGGGAGAAAAGTGAACAGAAATCCTTAAGCTTAAATATTTCTTCAGCTTTTTCGAACACTTTATGACCCACTGTGAACCCTGTCTTGACCCCAGCCCACGTGGGATCATGACCCACAGTTAGAAATCACTGGCCTAAATCACAGATGTTAGTTGGGCTGCTTCTCAGAGGTGACTAGGTAGTTGTCCGCTTCTGTGGCTGTGGTGCACTCTTGGAGACTACGATCTGAAGTGCCAATCATGAGATGTTATGCTTCATCCATGTCAGAGAGTTTGCCCCACAGTGTTTAAGGAGAAACAAAGAGCATACAGCATAAAAATGAGGCTTCTGTTTAAGCTCTTGGCCTGTTATGACTCCTGGGCCCTCAAGCTGTTTTCTTCCTTATTGAATTTTTATCCCAAAATGACTCAGATGCTAAGATGAGATACTTTTTAACATTACAGTCATTTGGCATTGATTAGACATAGCACCCCAGGGGAAGAAAAAAAAAAAAAAAGAGGGAGAGAGAGAACTATATGTCAGAAAAAGACCCAGATGGAAAGAGGGCATAACATTTAAAAGAGGGCTGTGTGTACTTTGGATGTTCTCTGACAAAGAGCTCTGTAGAGCTGGCAGCAACAGAGACACGTTGAAGCAGAGTGCAGCAAAAATGATCAGCAACCAGGAAAATGAAGTGTGGATAGTAGTAGAAAAGGAAAGCATAGGAGAGTACATAAAAGAAGATCCAAATGGAGCAGAAGCACTGAAGAACGTACCTACATTGCCTCAAAGGGGAGAAGAGATATAGGAAAGAAATCATTGGGAAGGAAATCATGTGGCTTGAGAAGGGGAGGCAGTGACAGTTGATTTATTTTAGTTTAAGAGCAAGAAAGAACGCAGAGCTGACAGAACTTCCTTTCTTGGCCATTCACTAAGCTATTGGGTCTCAAGCCTGCTATACTCTAACCTGGGAGTGACTGACCTGTCAAACGTGGGTATGCCACATTATGGTTTTCTTTCTCAATCTAGAGATTACTGTTGTAGGTAGGAACTCATCTAGGGCCTGGTAGTGGTTGATGTCTCTCAAACAGGCAAACTGCAAAGCCATCTGCTACCTACAAAGCTATTTCTTGCCCTTATGACAGGCAAGAAATTCCCAGGTCTGCTGGCATCAAAATCAAAGAAAAGAGAACTGTTGCTTCTCCCAAATCCATTTCCTGAGATGTCCCAGTTCAGAGCTCCTCAACTGCTTTGACCTTGCTTCTTGCAATTCAAAATGCTCATTCTTTGGCCCCAGTGATATCAAGGACAGACCTGTGCCAATGGTTCCCAGAAGCACATTAGGTTAGCTTTTCAGACCCATTTCCTTGGCAGGGTGTCCTCTCTTTATTATCCTCTTCCTTTAAATGGGCACTTGCAGTGAAGACAGTTTCTCTTCCATTCCCAGATTAATTTGGACCCTAAATATGCCCAGGAGCTTAAGCAAGTTCTGTTCCAGAAGTGCAGGTGTATGTCTGCTCTGGCTAATATCCCTCTTCAGGGACACCTGACTGGCCCTAGCTGACAATGAGCAGACAGGCTATGCCCAGGATTCTGAAATATTATTGTTCTCTTTCTGTGGCATTAAAATAACAAACTGTAGAGGATGCTTACTTCATTTTTCTCACTGTTTGACAGCATTATTTGGATAAAGATTGCCCGTGATCTTTATTCTGCAGCACTCTCTTGACTTCTGAACTACAGATATGTTCTGGCTAAACTTAACTTTGGCAGGTACCTCACATAATCCAAGACTCTCTGCCCTCTTTACAGAATACCCTTGTGCTTCTTGCCCCCTTTTGTCCCTCACCCATAGCTTCCTGTCTGGTTATTTTGTGTCTAGGAATTTTCCCTTGGCTCAACATCTGCCTTCTGAAGATACATTTGGAGAAGGTGTTATCTTAAACTTTAGTCAACTTCCTTAGCAAACCTATTGGTTATTCCAAGTTTCATTGTTAACTCTGAGAACCTTCCACTGTCTTTGGTTTGTACTTGGTGTGTACATGCTAGGGATCCTGTCAGCAGAAATAGCTAACTTTCTTATTTTTATGTGAATGTTTAAGTGCCAATAAACCACTGCAATTACTTTTGTTGTTTTAAACAACATTTTCTGGGATATAGTTGGTCCCAGCATCAGGCACAGAATTCCTGTTCTGGGAGAAAAAAAAAAAAAAAGAAAAAAAAAAAACTATTTTCAGGCATAGTTTATCTATCTTGAAAAATAGTTACGTGTGATTGTTACTTTTTCCTTTGGAAATCGGTAGCACTAAACAAGATCAGAAGTTTGATGAAAGAGAGGCACTTTCTGCTTGTCACACATTTTTGGTTCTGATATCACCTGACAGAGAAACTAATGTGTATCTGGTTTTATATAATACATACAGAGAGAAATAAGATGCCTTTGGTTAGCAAACTTTATTGTAACAAAATAAAGGTCAAGACTTTAGCAAAAGCCATGAAGGTTCAAGAGAGTGTACAAACAGTCTCTCCTGTTCCATAGGATTAAGTGTCACCATTTGATCCCATTAATGTCATAGATCAAGTTTCACGTCTCCATTGTACATAGGACACAAAACTGAAAGTGGTCCTACCAGATGCATATACAGTCTGGACTCAGTTTTGCCTACCAATGCACTTGTGTATCCACCAGGTTACAATTCCAGGATTCATACAGTCTCCACATGGTAGAAGCAATGGTAAAAAAGTTTTCTGCAATACCTCTTTAAGTGTCCCTAGCCATTGCTAATTTTACCCTTAATGGCATAATGGGGTTCCATTTTAGTCCATTTTAGCCATTTCTCCAGAGAACTTTAAAAACCACCAGGATCTTAACAACTTTGATTTTAAAAATATCTCTCTACAATCTTGGTCTTCTGCCTATTTCCACTATTTTCTTTAAGACAATGTGCTATTTTCATTATTTGTCTGCTCTTGAAAATCCATACACAAAGATGTATATAACATAAAGAAAACTGGAAAAAGCAAATAAAGAAAATATAATTTGAAAGAAAAATAAAGCCCAGCCAGCTTTCAGGATTACCAAGATTTGTGTATACATTAACAAGTTGAAATATTCTATCATGAAGGAAATGAAAAAACGAAATCCATATATGTTTGCATATTATGAGAGTGTCAAATAGAGGGAATTCAGTAAGAAATCTAATGTCCTTTGTTAGGTGAACATATTTGGTAAATCATGTTTTATAGTTGAGTCTGAATTAGACAAGCTATAACTAATTTGTGAGATTTTGACTGAATGCCAATATTTTTGTTACATATATGACATTTTAATCAACTTCATCTCTGAACTCTGTTGGAGAAGAAAATTTCCATCCGACCTGTCTTAACAGTGGGCAAAAAAGGAAGAATGAAGTGGTCTAGAAGCAAATTTCTAAGTTTGACAAAGTTTGGTGAAATATAATGAAATAGTCAAATTAGATGTTGAAAAGGAAATAAAAACTTTTATTATGTAACTAATTGGGTTCCCTCAGATATAGTGTGACTTTGATACACTGTACAGTAAGTAAACTACTCGATCAACTTGCCCTTATTGCTGCAAAACACTTGATATGAATGGTATGCTCATGATTCATTAAGTCCTCTGAAAAACTAAGGGTTGATTCAAATGCTTTAGCTCTGCCTTGTTAACCTTGTTAGTACTCAGCGAAAGGCAATGAGCTGAGAAAGAACAGAGCTCATTTTGTGAGCACTCTGATTTACAGATCCCTGATGCAAAGACACTATCTTTGAAACATTTATTACAGATGTAAGAATTGTAAGTCTTTAATCACTGTGTTGTTAATTAATACCCTATTTGTTAGTGTCACCGATTGAATACTGGATGTGCAAAAATTCCACATGTGAAAGTACTTAATATAATCAGGTAATACATTAGTGAGGTGCTGCTCAGCTGTCAGTCTCTTGGAATGTCAGGGGGTGACAAGAAAAGCACTGCAAGTACAAAAAAAAAAAAAGTGGGAGGGAGAAAGGTGAGATTGTGGGTAGGATTTTCATGAGAACTGGCCAATAAGGGGCTACCTCTCTAGCTAGAAATGCTTGGACTTGCACTATCTTCCGTCACTGGTGGGATATGTACTATGTAATGCTGACTGCACAAAGGGTTTCTACAGAATAATTAAGAAACAAAACAAGAGCCTGCATGAAGGAGAAATGTCTTCCATGCAGATGACTGACTATTTCTAGGTTGAGAAACAATTGCCAGTTTCTTTTGCTGTTGTTATAAAGAGAAGTAGGTACTGGAATGTAAAACGTTGGCATGCAATAGTAAAGAAAAAAATCTGAATAATTCAGGGGTAGGTAGATTTCCTCTCAAAGAAAAAATTTCATATTCAGAGGTAAGAGAGATTGAGTTTGCCTACAAGCATGCTCTGTCTTTCAAAGGGATGCAAGATGTCTGTGTGCTTTATGTTCTTTACACTGTGCATCTGTGTCCCAACTTCTCTTGAAAAAGGGACATTCTGCAAACAGAGAGCGTGTAGCACTTAGGAACCAAGACCCCTGTTGGAGTCTGAGGAGAGAGGGGGATGCCCCTACACAAAGACATTTTGACCAGAAACATAAACCAAGTGCTCTAGACCATTCTCTGAAGAAAGACGTTTCTTTCTGATAAGACTATATAGGGAGAAGACAGAGAGGTACAGTGAGTGCAGAGGAGAGAGAGAGCTCTTTGCAATAGAAAGCTACAGCTGCATTGCAGAATTCTTAATGGGACTATGATTTCAGGTCACTGGTAATGTGATGATGGTCCCACCTCACCACATTACTTATTCTCAAATGGGATACAATGTTTTACATGACTTCTGTCCTGACTGGTAATCCAGTGAAGCTTTTAATCTTCTCCAAGAGGGAACTGGTCTGTGCAACGGAAAGTCTCTTATGTCACTCCTCAAATAAACCAGACGCGTTATCTCAGTAGCATACTTGTCCAAGCCCTAGAAAGCTTAGTTCTACTGAAAAGTTTTTACTACAAAAAAGTAGGTGAAAAAGAAATTTTCCTCTGTGTTTGAATCTACGTGTGCTTGTGCACGCGTCGACCTGTAATTACAT
Source organism: Cygnus olor (assembly GCF_009769625.2). Lineage (NCBI taxonomy): Eukaryota > Metazoa > Chordata > Aves > Anseriformes > Anatidae > Cygnus > Cygnus olor. The sequence goes on from NC_049169.1 coordinate 71,048,188, forward strand.
AGTATCAAGGCAGATAACTATCTCTTTTCTGTATTTCATTGCTAATGACTGATTGAGAAAAGGACAATCTGAACTGACTCAACAGAAGAATCAAATATTGTCATAAATATTTAACTGAAATTTCCAAACTCTCAATTTTGATCTTCAGGTGGAGGGTAAAAACTGTGTAAGATAAATACGTATAAGATGAAAGGAGTTTCTGTGGTGGTTAATTTACTAATAACAAAGCTGGCTTTAGCACTCAGGTTTTGAGAGGCTCAGAGACTTAAAATTTGGTTTTGTTGTCTTTCAAATTAGTGAAATGAGAAAATTTAAATTTTCTAGCTATCATGATATGGTCAGTAATTTTCAGATAGTTAGAATGGCTCTGTACAAAATGTACCGGTATAATAACACTTTCTTTGAATTATACTAATTAGATATACTTACAATGCATATAAAAATTTGCTTATGACTGCTTTTGCTTCAACTTGTGTTTCATCCATGCAGCTCGGTGGCATTTATTTCTTCCATTTTTTTGCCTTTTATTTTTTTTTTTTAATCTGAACAACAGATTAAAGTGGTCTAGGCATTAATGGACACAATGTGTTTTAGTGGAAGAAGTAAAAAAAAAATGGAAAAAGATGGTAAGGAAAGTGAGAATGATATCGTGTGGAGATTAAAAAAAAAAAAAAAAAAAAAGAAGTCAGAACAGGGACCATGGTATGACAAAAAGCACAGAGGACCATGGATGAAAGGAATGAGAAATAGGCCACTTTCCTTCCAGGAGGAGAAGGTGGAAGCTTCGGGCAAAGGCAGAAGGGAGAAATGATGACTGGATGTCTGTCCTTTTCTTTTCGGTTACTATCACCATCTGTTACTGATAATTTCTCTCTCTTTTGAAGGAGAGCTAGTACAGTAAGTAAGCCAGCCCACCAACATAGCCAGCAAAGGAAAAAGAAGAGAACAGGTTAGAAGAAAGGGTTTTTTATATCTGATGGTAAACACTTTCATCCTTCCCTGCTGTTTGAATAATGCATCCTAATTTGACATGACTATACTGGTCACCAAGTTCATGCTAAGGTTATATAATCATAATCTGATCATTTTTCTTAAGTGCTGCTCTGCACAGAATCCTTTTATGTGAATAAAGGAAAGCAGCTATTCTAGTCCTTGTGATTTTTGGCTTGGGTGTATAGAAATGTCAGCTAAGAATAAAAATACCTTTATAATCTTTACCCTTTTCCCCTACAACACTTGTGAGTTGTACTATTATTTCTTCATTGTCCTTCTATCAGCTGAAACAGAATTTGGTGTTTAATAGTATCTGGCTTTGGTTCAAGTTTATTGAAGCATTCTCCAGAAAATGAGTGTAGTCTTCAGATTGTCCCTGGCCATACATGAATGTCTTCAGATTTTTTTGTAAGAGTCCTCTCTATGTGGAGGCACTAAGTTGGAACTCAGTCCCATGTCATTGTTCCACCTCTGTGTCATGTGTCTTCTGTGACTGGTAAGGTCTAGATTTTCTGGGAAAAATGAGAATGTCTGCAGACTGTGTCCAAAAAGGCCTGAAGTTCCGTTAATATTTTTCTGATAAAGTTAGGAGCACTGCCTACCAGTTATCCACTTAATCTTCCTTTCCCAGCTGCCAGCTCATCTCTGTGGAAAAGGCAAAAGTTGTAGTAGTCCTTAAAGGCTTGTGTTTTGGGGGGAGGCGGTTATGGCATTGAGGAATTGTAGTCCTGTATAGAGTAATACTTTCTCAATATTGTATTAGATTTGCTATGTTTACAGAAAGTGGCCAGCGCTGTGGCAAGGAAGGAGCTTTCAGGTACTCAGAAAGCCTTTGCCAGTCCTTTGTGTCACCTTCCTATTGTTTTGATGTTATAAATGCACCCCTTGTCAGATACCTTCGAATGAAATAAGGTAGTAAGGCAGTCAACATGCTGTAAATTGCACTTGAGACCTCATCTCAGTATTTAAGTGTGCCTTTCTCTGCATTTGATGGGAGACTTTAAAGGTAAATGATGTTGCAGCAAGTAGCTTGGGTGGGTCAGCCTGTGACCATCTTCTTTGTGAATATAATTGCATCAGTAGGAGAGGTTAGCCTTTCTGGATCACATGAAATTCAGACACCTGCTATTCTGCAGTAGGAAAAAAAATGCTTTTCAGAATTATGTTGTCCTAATTTATGTAATTTATGTTATCCTTAGTTTAACTTCATTAACTGTGCTTCATATAGTTTGGTTGGCTGTTGCATAGCCTGCACTTAAGCTAGAACAGTAAGGATGAAGCATTCCTTGGAGGCTGCCTTCTCCGCTGATCATGGAGGGAATCTAAAAACATAACTTCAGGTAGACATTTAGCTTCTGGATGACTGAGGTTGCAGAAAATGTGTCCCATGTATACTGTTTTCAACGCTGCTGAAATATTGCTTGTGCTGGGGTGCTGCTCATATAAATGACTGGCCACAGAAAACTTCTTATTTAGTGGTAAATTTTGTCTTTCTCTCTAGAAAGCATACTATCTTTCTGCACATGTCCATCCAATGAACAGAACTAGGTTCATGTGAATTTTACACACGAGATTAGTTATTTCTATAAGGAGTTACTGTTATCTGACTGTAACTTTAGCAAATGACGTAGGTGTGTAGTACCCACAGAGCAGTAAAGCTGTTGATATTGAAATACAGTATCAGCTGGTTTTTTTTTGTTGTTTGTTTGTTTGTTTGTTTTCCCCTTGGGTTTTGTATGTATGTTGTGTGCTTGCTTGATGAAGATGATTTTTTGGATTTCAAATTTTGTAACCAGCAGCAATGCACTGAATAGATTCTCCTCTTCTGACAGCAGTGCTACTATCTGAACATCATTTCCTGTAGAACAGAGAAAATAGAGTACTACAGGGAGGGTTTCTCTGTGCTTCTGTCTAGGGTTCAACATGGCTGAAAAGTGATGGTGTGTATCTCTGTGTTGTGCAGATGGTTTGCTATCAAACTGAAAATGCAATGCATACTGGTTATTGTGGTCTTTGTGCAATGTACAATTTTGTGCAATTCAGCTGCGTCATGTGTGCTCAATTAATCCAACACTTCCAGGAACTGTTGGCTTTACAATGTAAGTGGATGGGAAAAAGGAATAAGTCCTGGAAAACTGGGACTTACAATAGTGCTAATGTTATTTGTCAATGGTGGTTTTTGCAGATAAATTCAAGAATGTGAGTGGAACACTTGGATGCTACATCAATACATTATAAAAGAAAAAAAAATCATGGGGAAATGAATTATTTTCTATTTGGTGCTGGCTTTGGGTAATATACAATAAATAAATATACTGAGTCATTTACATCATAGAAATTGTAAATAGGTTTCCCTGCACTGAGCCCCACTGAACCTTTGCACTAAATGAGGCAGGGTTCCTGTGGAAAAAAGTGTATGATCATGTAATTAAAGACCCTATCATAATTAATACCCACAAGGAAGCTGAATTAAGGCTGTGGTCAATGTTAATTCTGTTGCTTCTTAACGTTTGAATGTCTGACTTTCTGTCCTTAAGGTTTCAGCACTGGTTTGAGTTTTAAGTCTAATAGATATTTAAAACTGATGATCAGGGGATCTTGGCCTGGTAGGGTAGAAAAGACGTCTGGGATTAATGTACTGTGTTACTTTTGAAAGGTTTGGGATACATGGTATTTTCAGGGAGATTTACTACATATTTATAAATAGATATGTTGTAAGATGACCAAAATTTTTTAGCCTTCAGTAAGAGTTAAACCAAAAAGTAGCATAAAGGCTTAAGAAGAGTTTGGTTAACTCTTCTACAGTATTTTAGTTGCTGGTGTTTAAAACATCTGACCCTTTATGATGCCTGTTTTCTTTAATGTGTGGTCTGGAAGAAGACTGGAAGAGAAAGTCATGCTGTCTCTGGAGCTGAGAATGGCTACTTAGCATCCAAATATGTAATTAGGGAGCTTTTCATGCCTTTTTAATAAGTTGTAGTCATTAGTAAATTGCCAGTCTCGTACCCCTCAAATGATTCAGTCTTTAAACTTGACTGGACTGGCCCAATTCCATGCAGAGCAGATGCTTTTTTGTTTCATTTCATTCTTTCCCTTTTGTTAGGGGCTTCAGCTGCAAGGAGGAAAAAAAAATGCTAGTTGCAAATAAAAGGCAGGACAGTGAAAACATAGCTCCTCTTCTATGCCAAAACCAGACACAGAGATCTCCCTTCCCTGCCTTTCTCTGGCTTGAAAGTAAGTGCTCTGATACTGCATCACCCCCCACTCCTCTGGGGAAAACTGAGATAAATCACAGATCCTGCATAAATAACTTTAGAATTGTATTTTTCTAGGTTTGTCTACATGGACCCTGAGGAAAAATAATGCACATTAGCAAGAAATATGTAAAGTGCATTAAAGTTCATGAAAACTAAACTGCACAATCCCATATAAATGCTGTCAGTCAAAATTACGTTGAGTTTAATTTCTTCAAAATTAATTAACCTCTAGCGTAAATTTGGGCAAACTGAATAAAAACGTATTGGCTCTGAGTTAGAATGTTTATAAATCAGTTATCAAATTTCAATCCATTTCTTAATTAAAACAACTAAGTATTTGATTAATTACAAAGTAATTACAAATGAACTTTTAAATTTGGTTGGTCATATGGCATTAGGCTGGTGTTTTAGTTTTAAATTGGACTAGTTATATGGCACAATTTCTTGAACCAGAAAGGCACCAGGCAGATACCAACAAACCTCTTCAGTTCTGAAATTGTCCACAGTGTTCTGAAATGCTCTTGGCAGAACTTTTTGAATCCCTCATATTCATTTTGTATCGACTTCAGGTTAGAGTCTACAGTAAGGATGAGGGGTCCTAGTGCTTTTCTCTTATTTATTTCTGTACCATATATGCTCAAAATACAGCAAATTATGCAGCTGTGTCAAAGCTTACCATCTGCCTCCGGGTACATTGTTTTGTTTGTTTCTCACAGGATTCTCACAAGCAGATGAAATGGTGCACAAAATCTTGTGAGGACAGTTTTTTTCTGTATTCATATATATGTTTGTACTGAGAAAATTAGCAGTACTTTAAATTAATGGGCCTTCCAAGACCTTTTGTCATCTTCTAAGGATGTTCTAGTTGGATGAATGAAAGTACTAATCTTGCTGTATCACTTTTAATCTACTTCTGAAAATTTCTTCCCTGCCTCTTCCTAAAAGCACGGCTAATCAGGGACTATTGTACTTGTGAGATGAGGGGAAAATAATTAACTATCATTCTGAAAACAATCCTAAGAACTGTCTTCAAAATGGTATGCTTTGAAACTACAGAAGTTATGGATTCATATATACATAATGGAAGGGAAACTTTGTGTTTTCACTTCTGATAATTTCAGGATTTTGAGACAGCTATTTCAAGATGTATATGAAAGGAAAAATACAGAATTATTCTTGAAATAAAGCAAAAGCCAGCAAACACTATTGGTACAACATCACACAACATTGTTCTGGGGACCTAAAGCATGGGCATGCTTTAGCAACAGCAACCAGCCTGTAGAAAGTAGACATTATCTTCTACTGATGCTGTCAGTGTATCTGTATCCTACAGAGTTCATTTAATGTTTCTCAGATGTACATCAAATGCACACTGTTTAGCAGATCACAGGGTGCATTTGAAGATTTGAGTTGGATGTGTTGCCAGTGTTATGTACCTCATCAGTTGCAACGCGTTTTCAAGGCTTGTTATTTCTACATTAGAACAGCATTTGTCTTCAATATTTGCAGCATAAAAGGAGTGTACAAAGAGACATGAGAGAATGCAGGAGAGTTATTAAACTCTCTCTGTTTTGAATGTGCAAATGCTAAAGGAAAAGCAAAATAACTTCCAACCCATTGAAAACTAGTCAGATATAATATACATAGACCAAAGAAATACACACAGAATGCCAAACCCATGAATAAACAGTTACGTGGGATGACGATTCAGCTAACAGTGCATATAGGCATTTACTTTATATGTCAAACAGATGAATTATTGCTATATTATTGTCTGGCAAGCCTAGCTATTGTATTCAAGGGATGGGTATGCTCTTATAAGTTAGATAGGGCTGCCAAAGATGTGGTTAAATTGGAGGTTGCTGCACATACACAATTAAGAAAATAGTTTTCTAATACTTGGAACTTCTGGCAAAAACGGTTTTCCTTTTATATCCTACAGGATCCTCTCCTTTTTTCTTCAACAAAAGCTTTTCTAAAGGAAATTTTAAAAGCCCTGATATCCCCAGTCTTATTCAAAGAAGGTCTAGAGAGTCTGCCTGATAGAGGGAGATGCATGTACTGAAGTGAATGTGTTACTATGCCTCCTGATTCTGGGGAGAATTCTTAAGATCCTTCCAGCTACGTTATTCTCTGCAAAAACCCACACAGATTTTGAAGACCTGTCTCTGTTTCAAGTCTGCCTTGAACCACTGTACACAATCCCTGCAGCCCCATGCGTGTGGGGAGCTTTCAGTCCACACACGTCAATTCAGGCAATCTTTTGTGGTCCTGATGCAACTCTAGACCAGACAGCTGAAATAAATCCCAACTGTCTAGCACAGGCCCAGATGTTTGGCTTCAGCCACAGGCTCTCCCAATCAGGCAGATTAACTTGTGTAGATTACTCATTGTTTTTAATGTTCATCCCTATCTAAACCATTCAAGCATGCAGCTTTCCAAAGAATGGAAAAGAATGGGAAAAGAAAGAGAATGGGAAAGTAAAAGAGAAGAATTAAAATTTCCTTTCATATCACTGAAATCCAAAACCTTTACAGTCCCACTATTTCTCCCCTTCCTGCTGAATTTGTCAACACTCACTTCTTTATCTTGCAATGTGCGAGATGTATGGCATATGGTAAATTCAGAGATGACCTAGAGTAAGCACCAAGTACCTTTCCTTGTTCTGCCTCCAGTCCAATTTCTGTCTTGTTAAATATGGGGAGGGAATCAGGTGGGTCTGTGGTGGGTTTGCCCCCACCACATGGTTGATACCCATTGAGTATGGCAGAAAAGTTTTCTGAATATATTGTTCTCAGTGTGCTGGCACAGTTGCCACTTGTGAAGTCTATAGTCATGGTTTTTGTTATTATTATTATTATTATTTACCTCTCAAAGTGTGATCATTAATTTTTCATTTCAAGTCACCTTAGCAAGCAGCAGTGTTGTCACCCTCACTGATTTCTAGGTGCTAAGGCAAGCCTCACTAGAGCACAAGCTTCTCCAACAGAGGTGTGGCTTGAATGGAAGGAAATTGATATGAAGCTATGATTATTTTCTTGGTTTATTATTGCTTCACAGTAGGTAGGGTGTAAGGAGGAGGCAGTGGAAGGAATCCAGCGAATGAAAACGAGGTTGAAAGAAATGTCTCTGAAAGCAGTTGGTGAATTACCTGCTTCCTAAAATCAGTATAATGAGCAGACACTAATATTTTGCTCCCTATTTCAAAAGATTTTAAGGGACAGTTCAGAAACCCTCATATTTAGAAAGAAAACAGTCTATAGGAATGATAGCAAACTTTTCCTACTTGAACCAGAGCAGATAAATTGAGTGCTTATACATAGGTTCTTTAACTCATTTTTAAGCACAGTTTCAACTTTTACTGGTATAAAGAGGCACACCTGAAACTTGTACTAAGAATGTATATTAGTGTCTATGGATGTCACTTAATAACTAACTCATTAACACTCTGTTGATCCATACCATCTGGATTTTAGTTTCTGTTGCTCAAAAACAGGTATTGCTAGAAGAAGCACAAGAAAAAACACAGTAACATTTTACAAAGAAGGGAATTATGTAGCATCAACAGTCCCACTCTCTGCTATCTCTGGGGACAAACCTCTCTGAAGAACAAGATCTTGTCTTAATTCTTTTGTTTGCTGATGACTCACAAACCTGTTGAAAAAGACTTTGCCTATCATCAGTGCCATAATCCAAGTGGAGATCAGTAGCCCAGGCAGCTCTATTTCCAATAACCACTTCCTCTCTGGTCCCAGCGATCACTGATAACTATCAAATGGTGGGTGTACAACCTCCTGTCCCATTCACAACTGGAGCTTTTATGGTGACTTTGTATTTTCAAATCCCAGGAAAATGTGGGCACCATATGACAGAACTGGCAGTTCTGTCATGAGATTGTTGGAAAGCGAACCTGAAAAGCATAGTTCAAGGACTTCACATAAAGCACTAATCTATAAATCCTGTATCCTTGGCTGATCTAGTTGTGCCATGTTGTTGGGACTGTGCTATTATTACATATGTAATGACAGCTTCTTGTAAGCTGCTTCTGAACCATACCCCCACACACCTGCTGACTTATTCCTGCCAGTTCTCAATACATTATTTACTAAAGCAAAACTGATCTTTTCATGTGGACACATGCTTTTCTCTTAGTTCTGAGCTTCTGAAACAATGGAAAGGAGCAGAAGAGGTGTTTTTAAGTTAAAGCCAGGTGAAATGAATTGAAGTTGGGGACATAAACTGCTTAATATATCTTAAATCTGGCACCTTTCAAAGAAAACAGGGAGTTTTGTCTTTAGGTTACTTTTTATTGGCACATTTTCCATTAGAAGAGAGCAATTGGGGAAAATCCAGAGTTTTTCAGGAAGGAAGATTTTATGGGCTCAGAAACATTGAGTGGAATCTGATCAGAGCATACTTTTCAGTCTGTCTTGACTCATCTCTATCTCTTTCCCTGTTCCAGGAATGTCGTGGGCAAATGGGTTTAGTTCTTACAGGTCTGTGATTATCAGAAAACCAGTGCCTTTGTGCTGGTCACAGAGTTACTGCAATGGTGACTCTTAATGACAAACAAGGTAAGATAAATTTTAGATACTGTTTTTCAGTTTCCTGAGCAGAAGGGCCCTGCTTTCTATTGTGAAGTTAAGGATGAAAGGTTAACTATTTCAGGCCTTTCAAAAGTCAGACATTTTGTTGCATTTCTTAGAAAAAGTGGGGCTGACTTTGTGTTCCTCATTCTGCTTTTTAAGGTTTTGTTTTCTATCACATGTTGCAGACCAGTGAAATATTCTGGTGGATCTTGATGAGGTGCCTTGTACCTCCTTCAAAATAGGACATGATTAAGACATAAATTCAACCCCAACTTGCAGAGAGAGATATGAGTGGGCTGTCATGCCCTCTTCATACCTTTCATCAGTGAGGCTTCTTAGACTTGGAGCAGATGCAAAGCCCTCCAACCCATCCATGTCAAAATGTCAGCTCCTTACCTATAGTCTCATCTGGCAACTACTATCTTGGCAACTACATAACCAGTGGAGAAGCCTGCACAGAAATGTATTTGGTTTTATAACCCACCTAAACCTGCCCACAAATTGAACAAAGCTATTCTCTGTTATTTGTCTATCTGGCATATATTTGTCCATCAAATTCATGTCCAAGCATATGAAAATAAAGTTGTTACCCCATGTAACAGTTTGTGTGATTCGGAATAAGACCTGCTTTTGTTGGCTTGTTTCTCTTGAAAAGATTTCAGATACAATAGACCACTGAAAGAGGAAAATCCAATGGTTGCACCCATGGGCTGGATAGCAGAGTTCTGCCACTTTGGCAGTTTACAGTAATTCAGTAGTGTTTAGGATGATAAGAAAGCAATTTGGTGAAAGTGAGGTAAAACAGTTAATACAGTGCAAGATAAAACTGCAGTTAATTCAACCATCAGGAAGCTGACCACTGAAAAATGGTCCTGATATGTCATTTTGAGTCAGTCCAGGTTGTGATTTTACTCAATCCACTCCTTGTTTAAGTTTCAGTGCTAAAAAGACCATTTTTCAGACTGTCACTCAAACAAACTTTATGCAACAGATACAAAGCAACCATAGTACATTGCCCTGGTGCAACAAGACACAGAGGCCCTTGCCAGTAGAGTTTTTCTTATACTGTTTGTATTTCATCAACCTTTCCAAAAGATAAAGATGTGACGTTGGTGGGAAACAAAATCCAGTAGTCCAATGGTGTTTATCAACTGGTTAGAGCCAGAATTGTATGAGAAGTCAAACTGAAAGTAAGTAAAGACAATAAATAGAATGATAGATGTACTGGCACCTATTTGCATGTTATTTCAAGTCGTTGACAGGCTGGGATATAGCCTGTGCATACAAAAATGTGCTTTTGCCCTCTCATTTTTGCCATGCATTCTCTCTGCAAGCAGCCGTGTAACTCTGGCACCTAAGTTCAACAACAACAACAACAAAAAACAGCTCAGTAGAATACTGTGCAACAAAATACTGCTTACAAGTCTTATTACTTTTCCTAGTACATAGTCAGCAAGTAAAGAATATTCATATAAAAATTTCTACTAGCTTCAGCAACCAAACACGTGCTTCTATTTTAGATGAGAAATTGAAGGAAGGAAGCATACAACAAACAGTCCTTTTAAAACAAGAAATCTTCAAGAATAAATTGTGATTCTTTTCTACTTTACAAATAGCCGCACTAACATCACTGAAACTGTTACATGAGCTTTCATTACTGTGAATAACTGTTGCCAGACACGATTCCTAACTGGCATTGAAAAAGTGATCAATCTGGAAAGTAAGGCAAAAAAAGTCCACTGGTAAAAAAAAAAAAAAAAAAAATCTCCTCTCCTTTTCCCACCAGACAAAAACTGGAACTGACAGAAAAACAACTCTCTATTACTGCAACTGGATAGCTGATATTCAGAAAAGAGAGGAAAAAAAATGTGCTATGATGTCGCGTAATTTCTCAGTGGAGAGGAGGAGGACAGATAAAATCTGATCCGTAAGCCTTTCAAGTTTTTGGAACTTAAGTCAAGTAACTATGGGGCTAATTCAGATGATATTGATATTAATGCAAGGGTTAACATATAGCTAAGGTCTATAGATTAAGAGTTGATTTTTTCCATTACTCTATAAGCACACATGGATCATGAAGTGTCTGCTACCTGGTGTCCCCCGCTGTCCAATATGAGAAGCTGATTCAGATGATAGATGAAGAAGGTTGCTTTCCACATTTTTAAGAACATATGCCTTCTTATACACACTCCTACAAAGCTACTCAGCAATGAGCTTTCCATTTAAACTTCCTTTTTGATTTTCATAGTCCTCTAGGTTTGTGTTTGCTGACTATGTGAAGGGTTGCAGCATGAGGGAGATTATTGTTTCTTTAAAGGTGCAGAATGTAGTACAGTTGAAGAAGCCATCTCAAAGATATTGTAACAGGCATAGCACCAGAAACATGAAACCAGCCCAGTAAATTTCAGATGAGACCGATTTAGGATGATCTGATGAGAACAAATGATAGAAAAAAAAATAAAATAAAATAATAAAATAAAATAAAATAAAATATAAAAAAACATGAGCCAAGATTCCTTCCAAAATCCCAGCTCTGACGTCAGCTACACAGTGGAAAGCTGTACCATGTTACAGTGGGATTCAGCTTGCTTAACTTTTGATGTCTAAATCTCCAAGCTAAATTTGTCCACAGGGTTTCTTCCATAGCATTATAACATGGATGTAAGGCTAGGCAAAATGGACTGTTTTTTGGAAGTGCTATTTCTCTCCACTGCTTTGAGAAAGAAGCCTCACTAACACAAAGGAGGCGGCTTCTACATTTATTTCAAGTTAGAAACCTAGCTTCATATGGTATTTTCAGAGCAGAATCCTACTTGAGATGTTTATCAGTCAGACTGCTGCTGCACGTAATGGCAACTGGAAATGGTCTGTAAAATTTAGGGCAAGTTTTCAATGACAGATTAATGTTCTTTAGAGGTGCAAGATTATTTTTGACAGCATTTATCCTGGCAAAAGCCCTAATGTAAACAAAAGTTGCCCGGCATACAGAGTAGGGGTTTGATTTTGCTTTTTCTATTTTACTTAAGAAAGTGGTGTAGGTTGTTTGGGCAGCCCCTCTGAGTAAGTATGTCTTCAGTGCAGGAGAAAGCATCCTTCATTGATGCAACGGGAAACCCAGCAGCATGCTATTCATGTGCTGGAGGTCATGTTGCTCTGGGCTACAGGGTAGGGAAACAACCATACCTAGCACTGGGTAGGTATCTCTTCTGCATCTGATTTCCTTGGCCTCTTGACACTGTTCAGGCCGCAGTTTCACCCTGCTCCATTAAACTGCAACCAAGATACAACTGGGCAGTGGTTTCTAAATCGGGGAAGGCTGCTATATCTGGCATATGAGTCACAGAGGAAAGAGGCCATCGCTCTGTTCTGCAGGCTGATGAGACACCTAGCAGGAGTCTCATCTAGCAGGAGTGCAGAGAGTCATTAAACAAGTGTCATGCTTAATGAGGGGGCTTTGACAGGCCAGCTGCAGAAGCAGCCTGGCTGATAGATTCTAACTCTGATAGATCCTAACTGGTACAAAAAATGTGATCTCACTCTCTCACAAACTCAAACACACAAAATTATTTTAGCCTACTGCCAAGTGTTTTAAATATGGAAGCGGACAAGCTAAATCAGACCAGTTTCAGTAAACTTTGCTTTCTGTTCTAATATCTCCCTTCTGTGAACTTACTTCACAGAGGTTCTGCAAAGACTAGTTTATTATTGTCTATTAAATGTTTGCAGTATTAAAAGCACTCTGTAAGAGATACATATAGTGACTTGACCCAGATATGGATTGGTTATGCAAGATTGGCCTATGTGTTCTTCTGTAATGAACAAAAACCCTTTGATTGTAGAAATGGCTCATTGCAAAATTATATATATATATAATATATATATTTATGAAACAGTTCTAGAGTAATGCAGAATGTATAACCTTTCCATGTTCTCTGGTTCTCCTTAGTCCTGGCACATCAAAGCAGCGGCCACGGGGAGACATCTGTCACTTGTTAATGTCATGGTTGAGGAGGTAGAACCTCCTCTTCTGTTTGGGCCAATGTGGTCAGCCCTTTGATGGATGTGTTCAGCCTTCATCCAGTTTGATCACCCTGTGTAGCCCCTTGTTCAGATCTGCATGTGAACAAGAATGTCCTGACCTGAGATCCTTTTTAATACAGCAGGGATCCATGATATAAACCATCAAAGGAAACCTTTGATCTTTTGACTATCTCTTAGTCATCTGCTGCACAATGCAAATAATAATGAAAACAAAGCTAAGGAGCAGAGCAGCTACATTAAAGAACCAGGCTTGTTGCTGGCAATGAAGCTAATCACTGAGTTTTTATCCTATCGTCAGACTCAAAAAGAAAGAGGGGGGAGGGATGAGAAAAAAGAGGAGAAAACAAGCTGTGCTCAGCAGTGAAACTTCTTTACTAAACTGAAATATTCCAGGACTACTGGTTATTTTATGTCAGAGAAGTTTATGAGAGATGCAAACGTAACCACTCTTCAGAAGTAATTTTACAATTAACTTTTTTTAACAAGTAATCCTGATTCCAGTGTATTTACTGTTTTTTGTTTGTTTGTTTGTTTGTTTGTTTTGGTCTAATTTGCACAGAAGTATTTTAAAGTAATGTAGTAGATGTAGTAGTACTAGAGCCTTCGCTGCCTCTTCTCTACAATTTTTTCTTCTCATATCCTCCTCCTCATTGTAGGCACTTGGGATGGAAAGCATGTTGATTCAGAAAGTGAGCATATCAATTATTCTCATTTGATTTTGTAAAATTTTCTGAGACCCATAAAACCTCAAAAAATGTGCCTGACAATCAGAGCGTGAGGAAGCATGTGTGTGTATATATGCACATATGTCTGTGTGTGCATGTTTTTCTGTCTGCATGTACTTTTGTGAACATACTGAAGGAATCTTTCAAGCCATGATGCTAAGCATGTCTGTTTATATATGTTCATTCTCCTACATTCATCTTGCACATGATTATTTAGCTTAGGTGAAATTATGATCTGACAGAAAGCTTTGATGTTTTTAATCCTTTTTTTCCTGAGCAAACATAAGGAGCCTAGAAACACCAGTAATTTTTCCCTTTTGGGTCTGTTATCAGTATCTCCAAGCCCTGTTCAAGCAGTCAAACTGTCTCCGGGGCTTTTAATACTATACAACTTCCACAGTCCGTTTCCAGTGCCCAAAATGGGCCACTGTTCTGCAAGGTATCCAAGCGGATACAGTAGACTAAATAAATACCTGATAGATATTGGACAAAATGATCCCCATCACCTTTGTGTTGGTCTAAGTAAAAGCCTAACTCAAATACTTGAATTTGTTCAAGAGGAAGGATGTCATACATAAAGAGGCCAAATTTATTCAGAATAAATTAATAAATTTAGAATATTGACTTCAGTGGAGACATTATGACAAATCTGTTAAACTCACAATCTATATTTTAGATTCTCTGAACCATAGAATTCAGGGAGAATCTTCAACTTTTCTAAATACTGAAGCTAAGTGAAGAATCCTGGGGACAGAGAACTTTGGGTTAAAATTTAAGCCAAAAATCTCCAAGGAGAAACTGTAATGTGGGACCACAGGAAAAGCTGACACAAAGAAACTTTTGAACTAGGTCAAAAGCAGAGTGATGCAGAAGCTGCAGGTTTCTGTCATGGGAAAAAAAAAATGGGGGGGGGGGAATTACTGCAGATCATAACAAAAAGTCAAAAACGTCTATTGTTTTATTGAATGGAAATTTTCAAACAACATTTAAGAAAAGAGGCAGCAGTATGATCTTTAAGGTCCCTTCCAACCCGAGCCATTTTATGATTCTATGAAAAGATACAGCAGATTTAGCCAGGAGGAGGGCAGCTGTAGACAGACACCCTAGACAGGGTGTCAAACCATACAGTAAGCAAGTTGATCAAAAAGTCTACATAGATTTTTCAAAACTTTATCTGAAGCCACCATGTCCCTGCAGTCTATCTCCATCTTATCAAACCAAGTTTCTATAAAAGCCCTTTTCTCCATAGGAAAATATGTTATCAGCACTGGTCTGATTAATGTTGCTAGTGATTTCAGGGAATTTAACATGTTTTGGTAGGGAAGCTCAGAACAATCGATATGAAAGGATTCAGTTTTTGTTGTCTACCTAGAAGTCTGTGATATTCTTTGCAATGCTGCTTGGGTTTTGTGTTTGTTCGTTCATTTGTTTTTTGTGGTGGTGGTGGTGGTTGGTGGTTGGTGTTTTCTTTTGTTGTTTTTTTTTTTTTTTTTTTTTTTTTTGGGAGGGGGGAGCAGCTACTAAAAGTAAAAAAAGTCAGATTTTGGCTGAAAGGAGGCAAAAATTATTTCTGGATCAAACAAGCAGCTGTAACAATCTCTGAAAAAAAGGACAATGAGCAATCCAAATCTTGTTTATTATATCATTTAAAAGTCAGAGTGATTGGGACAGAAACGACTGGTGCTTAGTCCAGGTGTCTCCAGCACTTGGCTTAAGACTTTTGCGGTGAGCTTAGTGGGCTTAGTTCCTGTAGCTGAAACTTCACATGAAGCAGCAGTCTTCCCTCAATCTGACCTCTAAAAAAGACTGCTAGGCTCTTGAGCATCCTTCAGCCAGATGGATAGAGGATCCCTGGAGAATGAGAGCTATGGAGGTGAAATATGTAGGAGAAAGAAGTTCTTAAAAAATATCTCTCTTACAGATCAGCATAAACATGTAACTCTTCCTGCCACCTTTCTGGAGAGGCACAGCCAACTGCTCACACCATTTGCACTCAGCCCAAAAAGCTATGCCAAATGCCAGTCAATGAGGAAGTCTGCTTAACAGCTACAAGGAGCCCATTGTCCCCTCGGGCACTTCCCCTTCAGCAACTGAGCTGGCTCTAAAATGTCTAGGAGTCATTAACGGAGCAAGCCCAGTTGGAGAGCTTTGCAGCAGGTGGTGCCACCTGTGGTTGCCTAATCCTGTCCCAAAGGAGACAGACAACCATCACCCAGTTGCAAAGGGGTCAGGCACTGCGTGCCGGTGAGCCAGAGCCACAAAGGAAGTGAGCTGGGGCCATGACTCAACACACAGAGTTTACACACCGAAGTTGTGGCACTCTGGCAGTTGTACTAATGCACTTGTTTTAGGGTGAAACAGATGTGAAGATCCTGCCCTCTAAGTTTTTCTCTTCTTTGGGAAATACAATCGAGATGGACGCAGGCAGGTCGGTTAGCTAGCAAGTAGCTGAAGCTCGTTTGTATAGATGTGATATACACAGTTGTGTGTGCTCCATCCTGAGTCATCTGCAAGGACTCTGCCAGCTTCTGTACATAGCCTGGCTTTGGAAGGAGGCTTCATTTGAGAAAGTTCACACTGCAAACTACCTAGAAAACAGTGGCAGCAGACACAAGTAATTCCAAGAGGAAGCACTTTTTAGCAGTATTTTTTGCGTGTGTATCCAGTTCAAGCTAACTCTCTAGTAGCTTCCTGCATTTTGACCTGACCACTGAAAAAATATGTAATAAGGCCCAATTGCCAAGTGGCTTTGGAGGCACTACACTCTAGGTGGATCATATGATTAGGAATCAATGGAAAAAGCAGCAGCTGGTATTCGTTATTCAGCAGCTGGTAAGAACTGGTAGGAATGTAGACATCAACATTTAAAAAAATGAGGCTCTTACATGGTGTTCCAGGTTCTCCTAGTAGAGGTAGGTGCATTGACTTGTTAAATTCAAAAAAAAAAAAAAAGAGGAAAAAAAAAAAGAAATGAAAACATGTAACTTTAAATACTGGTAATAACTTTCCTGTTTTAGGTAGTAAGTGGGAGACAGTTTAATACGCAAAATAAGAATAACTCTTAGATCTGCTACACTTGACAGTGCTACTGTGTTAGAAAGGACCTGAGTAAGTATTCTTTAATGTCTGGATGAACCTGGGCAGACACTGAAAAGGTAGGTTATTTGAATTCTTATGGTGGCCTGTCTCACAAAAGGCAGAGCAGTACAGAGGGATTGACAACACCATTGTTCTTAACCATAGCTGGACTGGGAGGCCTTCAAAAGACTTACTGTTGTCCCACCATTGAACCCTCAGACTATATCCAAAGGACTTTGGATTAGTTTTATTTTCATGTATGCATGCCTTTGTGATTTTACTCTCCTGTCTATTTTTTTAGTACTTCTGTTTTTAAGTAGTTACTGGCAAATGAGTGACAATTTTACATAAAATGTGTCATTGATCATATCGGTAAAGAAAAAGAAAAATATTTTAAAAGACCTGCTTGGATAACAAAGAGTTGTTTTTTGTTGTTGTTGTTTTTTTTAGTTAACATCTCTAAGCTGTTTTTTGCCTCTTGTTGCTTTCATTTTGGACTTAGACTGAGAGTATTTCATATGTTTACTCTTACTAGCTTCTGTGCCACTTTGCTTTAATTTCTCTGGGTATTTTTAGCAAACCGTCTGCACAATTAATGGAAAATCTCATTTTTTCAGAGTTTTTTTTTTTTTTTAAGTTATTGTTTCAATTGCGTTACAACATAAAGATAGCCCCTGTCTCAGAGAGCTTCCAGTGAAAGACTTCAACAAAATACAGCCACTAACTAAACAGACTCTGAATCTTTCACAAAAATAAAACATTGGTTGTCAGGAATAATATATAGAACTCTTTAATATGAAAAATTGCAAATCTTCAACTGACCACATGCCCTGCAGGAGTAATTATGTAATTTCAGAAGAAAATAAAACAGCCATGTTTTGTCAAATATACGACATTTCACACACTATCAATTTTACAGATATAAATACCTAGGAGCATGCACAAACCCTATGATCACTAATGGCAAATTGCCAAGTGAGGACAGATTCATTAAACATTAGAAGTATCAGGCACCCACCCAAACCCATAAATTAAAATTTTAAGCCTTGAACATTATGCCACTGGATACAAGTTAAATATGTCTAGAGACATTTTTATGCAGCCTAATTAAAACTGAATGGAAAGAGTGTGATGTAGCTCTTCCTTAGTTAGTTTGTTTGGCTAAAATCAGTCTTAAATGAATTGTATGCCTTTCTGCAGCTTGTTGCAGCTAAAAGTTGGTGGTAAACTGGGTCCAGAAGACTTTAAGAAACTGCTACAACTGGCTGGTTAAAAGAACCCCAAATTGTTTAGGTTAGCAGGACTGTCAGTAAACCTTTGTAACCTGCAAGCAGAAAGAATGAGTTCCCAATGAATATTCTCAATAGCAGTGACTAATCTTTGAAATTAGCTGCTGTCACCAGATAAAATTGTCAGCAGGTTTCTGCAGCTACTGTTTGAGCAGCCAGTCTCTGTTTACAGTTTTAAAAAAGCTACATGCATCTTGGCAACCAGATACAATTGCACTTGAAATTTAAACAGCATGACAAGCCTGAGCCTCTTTTTCTCATCTTCTTACTAGATTATACCCACCCACCCACAGAAGCTATGAGGAAAGGTCTTTCTGAGCTGGACACAACACAGAGAATAGCTTGAAACATGAGGTGCTTAATTTGCCACCTAAGGAAAGACTATGAAGTTTAGTCTATAATCTTAGTTGCATTAGGGAGATAAAGATGAAAAACAATAATGGACAGTTGCACTCCTATAGTAGGAGAGGTGTTCATTCCCCCAAATGAGCTTAGGGCTTATCCATAAAGTACTTGATATTTTATCCAGCCGCAGATTTTTTACTTATCCTCAGTTTCCACTTTGTCGGGTACTCTTTCAGAAGGAGCTTGCAAAGGGTTGCTGTCAGTTGTGGTCTTTTTCTCCTCTGTCAGAGGATTGGCACAAATGACAAAGATTCCCTAGTTTTATGTTAAATTCCTTCCTAGATTTAAAATTACATAAGTATACACATTTTGATGTTGTCATTGCTTGTATGCATATATATATATATATATATATATACACATATATATAAAATTCAAGACAAATGTTATGTTCTGGCCAAAATCTCCTAGTGGCCTAAACCTCTAGGCATTAAAAAAAAAAAAATCTAGTTTCCATAAAAATGAAATATTATATAGGGTATTCTTCATGGTATTCCATTTTGTGCCACCGTGTTTCTTCACAAAGGAAACAATAATTTTCACAACAAGGCATCCTCTTGTCTTTATCTAGCAGGTAGCTATGCAGTTATGCAAATCAAAGCATAGACAGTGAGAGGAATAAAAGTAGACAAAGCAGACCTGTCACAATGCAGTTATGGATAGAAGCATCTACATGGTGGAGATCCATTTCCCCACTTCCCTAAACTAACACCTATTTCTGGAGGAAAGTCCCTAGACCAGGCAGGAGCTGGTGGAGGAGCTGGATGCAATGCCAATGCAAGTGGGATGCTGAGCAATATCATGACCAAGTCACAGGATCCAGGAGATTTTCTGTCGTGATACCAACACTCATGCTGGGACTAAAACCAGGTGCCCCTCTCACTCTCCAGTTTTCACACTCCTATCCTGATAAGCTTGAAAATTAAGTGATCAAGTGCTAGGTAGTAATAATATTTGAGAAATTATGAATGGTCTGAGTAATGCAGTGATGAGTGACTCCTTTTTGCTCAATGGAGTCACAGAAGAGAATGACAGTTATAAATTAACCAATTTGCGGCAATTATGTTTTTCATCTTGATTCCTTCTAGAGATAATAAGGAAAGGCAGTGGATGTGGGGAGCACGGAATGAATAATTGATGGCAAAGCATATTTGCAAGTAGCAAAGAGCAACAAAAAATCTCAGCTGATTGTGTCAAAGATCCTGAAGAGAATGCTGATTGTGGATGATTTTGTGAAGGATTGGATATTAGTGCCTTTCATGGTAAATTAAGACTGGGTTACTTGGCATTAGCTCTGTTTGAAGTTCAAACAAAAGATAAAGGTCCCTTTAAAAATAACAGAAGGAATTATTTTTCTTTTCATGTTTTGTTTTGTTTTATCAAAGTAATAATGCTCACGTACACCCTGTTCGCTCTGCGGCTATGATTCATATGTGTGTATATGCATAAATGAGAGATACAGGCTCTCAGAATTGACCGCAAAAATTAAAACAGGAAGGCAGATGGTAGTCTTTTATTCCATCTGTATTTCAGTTAATCAGTTCCTCTTATCAGAACTGCTGCTTTGAGAATCAGTGGTTCTTATTTTTCTTTGCAAGCTACAGGCACACAAGCTGCTTTTTGTGAAGGTTCTACTAACTGACACATGCAATACTCATCTATACGTAAGAAAAATGGAAAAAAAAAAGTGAAATTACTAAAAAACACTCAAACATATTAGCTAGGTTTAACAGAAATACTTAGCCTAAAAATAGTCAAGTTTGGGGCTTTGATTTTGCTCTTTTTTGAGCTATTGTAAGGGAAAACATCAGTAGAGTCACCGTGATTTAGGGAGTGAAGAATTGAATCTCTTTTGCATGAATTAGTAAAGTCTCAAATTAAATGAAGCTGGGAGAAAAAAAGGAGAAAGAGAGGCACTTATGTATCCATTCTTACCAGTCTGGTAGCTCGCTACTAAAAGAAAAGAAGAAAAAAAAAAAAGAAAAGAAAAAAGAAAGGCTGTCAAGCTGGACACTGTCACAGAGGATTTGTGGAGTTAATTTACCTATTTTGCACACATGTATTTTAATAAGATTTAATGAGCTGCTGAAAAGAAAAGTGATGCTTTTTTTCGACTGATGGTAGTAAGATAAAAACAAGTAGCTTTTTAGAATGACGTTAACTGGCACTTTAAAAGTTAATAGAGCTCCTATGAATCGGTGTTGGCAGCACCTGGAAGAAGCAGGTGGGAATTCCACTGAGATAAATGGCAAGCCAGGGACAGAGAAAAATAATAGGCTCTTATTTACAAGGTCTGGATATGGCATTAGTCCTTCCTCTGGCAAAACCTCTTATGAAATCAGCAGAAGTCTTGTCTGTACTGAAAAGTAAAACATATACTACTGAAGAAAATCTGTATAAAATGTTTACAGTATTTTAATGCAGAGAGTTTCTTAAGAATGGTATTTGTTTCATTTTGTAATGAAATTTCAAATTGCAACTGTGATAGATGAAGGACCACATAAGCCAACCGGCGACAAGAAGCATCCTTGTTCCACAGCAATTGGAGCTCAATGGCTCCGGCTGCTGGGTAATGAACTTTTCAGGATTGTATCAGTTCTCTATATCATAGAGATCATGAGAAAGAAAGCACGTGCACATATCCAAATTAATCCCTGAAATATTCCCACCAATAACAATGGGAAATGCACACAGCTGTCTGCTGAGGGCAGAATTTTGGTCCCTTGCATGCAATCCAAAACCAGCGTAAAGGTAGAAACTGCCTTGATTTCATATGTTCCTTCCCAAATTTGCTTTGCAGTGTACTGCTTTTCTGGTTTGGCTGAGCTCCTCAAAGGGCAGCATCTGAAAGCAGTGACAGCAGGCAGTAGTGGTTTTCAGTCCTAGGTTTTAACTCATCAGGCCTAATGCCAGCTGCAACATTTGGTACCTGGAGGACAAGTATGGGATAAGTAAGGTCTTTTGCCTCTGTCCTGCAGGTTGTTTCATAAATGTGGGAAAGGAAATGTGGCATGGAGGCATCCGGTAAGGGGTGGCTGGCAATGTAGGTGAAAATTTGTATCCAGTGGGAGCTCCAAAGAGGCCTTGTACTGTGCAATATTTGCATTAATGATCTTTGTGATGGAGGAGGAGAACATGTTCTGTGAATTTGCAAATGACAATTTGGGAGGGATTGCGAGTGTTCTGAAGGACTGAAATTAAAATTGATCTTGAGAAGTTCGAGAAATGAGTTGAAAAAACAGGATGCATTTCAACAAAAAATGCCAGAAACTACACTTAGAAAGCAGTAATCAGCTGAAGGCATGGGAATGGGCATGTATTAAAAGGACAGCAATTCTGCAGAGAAATGTTTCCAAGTGATATACTGGATCCAGGCTGAACATGAAGTCAGCAATATTGTGCTTTTCACTTCTTCCACTCTATTTTTTTCTAGCCTTCTAAAATTCTTAGGTCAGGATTTGATTGTTGTTCTGGATATCATAGTTTTCAGCATCTAGAGTTTTCAGTATTAGAGAAAGCAGAGCGGGGCAGAGGGAATGATTAAAGGTCTCAGAGAAATGGCCTACAAAATAATATGGACTCATCTTTGATAATTTAGTGTGCAAAGGGGAAGACTGAGGGAAAAGCATGACACCGTAAGTACATAAAAGAGATTCAAAAGGAAAAAATAGCAGGATATTCTGTTCTCCATTTACATGCTAGATAAGATAAACAAGAGCAAGTAATATGCAGCTAAAATAGTATTCACTTTGTAATAACAGAGAAAATGGAGCCTTGGACTAGATTTCCTGGAGGGTTGTAGAGATCTTTAAGAATGGGCTTAATAAATATTTACCAGGAAGAACAAGGATGAAGCTGACCTGCCTTGCGCCAGGGATGAGCTAGGTAGCCTTCCAACTCCCCAGTCCTGTCACAAGGTATGGCTGTGGCTCACTGCCCACTGCCAGCAACCTGGAGGGGCTGGTACAGAGCACAGCGCAGCTCCAGCACTTGCCCAGTGCTTTAAGGGCTGATAGGGATTTACTTGCCAGGTAAATGTGTCCAATCAGGCAGGCTGCAGCTGCCAGGACAGCAGTCAGTCTAAAATGCCAGTGATGTAACCAAGAATTCAGCAAACTGCATCTGTAGAGTGAGGTGCCAGATCCAGATGTTGGTTAAAGCATTGCTCTGTCTTTCAGTCTGCCTTTTCTTTATCTTATTTCAGTTTTCTCTCTCTGCCTTTTATCCTTTAGGAGAAATTAATTTTGAATTGGTTTTTAAACAAATAAATATCAGTGGTGTGTGGTTTTCATAACACATCTCTTTGTGGTATGTCTTTGTCTGCACATCATGAATTCCAGTAGATAAGAAAACTGAATAAATACTTCATGTAAAAAAGTACCAGAGAAAAAGAGCTAATTAGCTGGATTGATATAAGTTGTTCTGTGACCCATGAAAATACGTTAGTCATAATGCCGTTCTTGATAAACTCCATCCAAACTCATTCAGACGTGCTTTCAAACTATGAAAGGGAAATGTGAAAAGCAAAGACAGGAACTCAAGGTGATGCTAAAAGAAAAGCCAGAAGAAAGGTTTTTGTCATAAAGGTATCCCACAACATCTAACTCCATTCTCCAGAAAGCTGCTGACAGCACCATAGCCAAAGCAGGCAAGTAGCCTCACACAGTTATGAAAGTGGAGTGGTGTGATTTGTTCTGCAGAGGGTGGAGTAAGAACAAGGGCAAGGCTTGAGGTGTGGTTTTGAAATGGTGCACTTAAGGTCACGGACTGACTGGCTCCAGTCAGATTATTGCCCTTATGTCTGCAGACATGCCTCTTAATGGTATACCCTGCCTTTAGAAAGAGCACAGAGAAAGAAAAAACAACCCATCTCTAGGATGATGCATGAGATTCAGCTACCCCTGGCCACCATAGAGGAGTCAGCATTTTGGTCCCAGAATATAATTCTTTATTGAGGTCACAGAAATGAGAACTTTTCCATAATTGAAAAGTGAAGAGTGGAAATGTGTTTTTAGAAGAAGGGGGTATGTAAAGGTTTCCTTAAGAACATCTGTGTGAGTGTGCCTGCCTATTTGTATATTCCCCTTCGTTTAACAACCAGCAAAGTCAGGCCATTCACATTTCCATACTGGAAATCTCTTTTTAAGGCTGGGCAATCTGTCCTCTAACACCTGCAGCCCCTTCTTCCCTCATCCTGCGAAGTCAGTCTTCAAGGCAGAGCAGACTGTCACTCCCCTGGACAGCCTCCAGGGCCAAGAGAAGCACTTCTGGTAGATCACCTTTCTGTGGCATCCCTGTGGAGTACAAACCTGCTCCTGTCACAAGACGCTCCTGGGGAAGCAAAATATCTTAAAAAACAACAGTGTCCCAAATCTGAATATGAACAAAATAAGCCACCATCATCTCTCTTTATGGCCTCAAGCAGAGACTGTCTTCACAGTGGGAGCCCTGTCCATGCTCCTTTTCATCTTTTCAGAAGCTTATCTCTGGTTCCTGCAGAGTTGGGCTCAGTTTCTTAGTTTTTCCTCTACAGCTTGGCAGGTCCCATAAGTGTAGTGGGCTGATTGCAGCCGTAAGATTACTTTAACCTTCTTGACTACTGAATGGTAGGTGTTGTGCCCTTCCTTCCCCCCACCCCCAATATCATTTGCATGAGGAATGGTCTTTTACTGATCATTTTGAAATAATTTGAGTAAGTTGGTATTTCTTCAGATTGTAATGGATTGAGTTCCTGCTTCTGTTGTCCATGACAGAGTAACATCACATGCCAATAATAAACATAATTTCTGGAAGTCATTCACTTTAAAATGTTTGCACATGCATGTACACACAGGAATTACGTTTAGACTTTTGGACTAGAGTTTTTCTTGCTTATTTCAGTAGAAAGGTAACAATTGTTGAGTAAAAAGTTTTGAGCAGATAGAGAGAGTAGGAATGAAATCCTCAAATTCTTTTTCTGTGATGCCTACTAGAGTTTTGTTTTCTGTATGGTTACAGTCTGTATGGTCTGTATGGTTCAGTGTCTCTACAAAGCAAACAGTGTTGAAAACAAAGTTGGACATATCAAGAGGAATGGAACTGATTCTCACTGAAAGAAAAGAAAGAAAGAAAAAAAAAAACACTTTTAAAAATTATCATTTACTTTTCAGGCACTTGGTGCACCTGTTCAGTATGCAGTGGAATTTCTCTCCTGCCTGGCCAGTCATGTTCAATAGCAAGCCAGGCTAGATTCATGTGTCTGGCTCCTGCTTCATGCATGCAGGTGCACAAAGCCATAGTTTGCACCTGTGCTGCACAATGCCTCCTCCTCTTTCTCTCCCCGTGGCCTGGTGCCATGGGTGTAGCTGCTGTGCTGTGCTGTCTTGCTTCTCCTACCTCACTGCTAAACATCCCCAGGCACAGCCAGCACTGTAGTCATCCTCAGCAGCTGACTCACCCAGCAGAGCCTCACTCACACAACAGACTGGGGTCCTGCCTTGCAGGGTGGGGACCAAGACATCTCTGAGCTGTGGCTGGGGTGAGGGCAGGGAAAGAAAAGCTCAACAGAGGAGGTACTGTGGAGTTGTGGCAGCTGAACAATAGTTTGCCAGATACTATTTGCCCAATAGTTTGCCAGAGGCAGAGGGTGCAGCATATGGAAAGATGAGACCAGTGCTCTGGCTCCAAGTTGCATTGAAGTTGCATCCCTGGAAGAGCCTCCTGCTCTTTTGGGGGGCGCAGGGCAGCTCTACATCCCAGCCTGAAGCTGCTCATGGTGGGTGCTACTGAAATCACCTCAAATCTGGGATTCAGACTTGCCAGGGACACAAAACTGCTGTTTGTAACAAATTTAAGAACAATTCTAGGCTGAGATTTTTTTTCAATACTTCATACAACACCAAAGAGCATTTTTCACCAAAGACATGCCTCAGGCTCCTTGGCATATTCTGACTGTAAGAGCAAATGCAGTAACCTGCAAATGGCTGTAGACTGTGCCTTGGCTATGCCACATATTTTGTTTCCATTTGAATTTACTCTACTCGTGTATTCCATCTCCTACAATTTCACCCTTTTGAGAACATGGGGAAAAAAAAAAAACGAACACTACCACCAAAACCTGAAACACTGTTGTTCCCAAAGAAAGCAGTGATTAGTCTATGACTAATTGAGGGGAAGTAGAGTTCAGAGAGTAGGGTTTTATTTTCAGTTTAATTTGATATTCACATTCCCAAGCACATGAAGTTTCCCCCAGAACATACTTTCAGAGGAAACACTAGTCAGCATTTCTGTATTTCAGGGAAGAGCTTTGCTTAATGTACATAACAGTTCTCTACTCACCACTAGCTCTGGATAGCGTAACGTTTCAGAAGGCACCTCATACCACTTGCTTGTCCTTTAAAGAGTGTTATTCAAGTGAAAGAGAAATCTAAAGAACACTTTAATAAAAATAATTGAGTAATGAATACAAATGAATAACGTATGATGCAATAAATTGATTTAATTACAGTCGCAGTTAAATACAATGTCAGCACCTTTTTGTGGAACATGACCAACCCACAAGAGTTTTGAAATCACAAACTCCAGGACAAGATTTTCACACTGGCTGCTTTTTTCAGATCCCTCTTTCAGGGGGACCCAAGCACAAGATGAAGTAATACAGAGCACTCTTTTGCAGAACAAGGGTGCTCTGGGCTAAGTCAGGCATCTTGAATTTTGCATTTGAGATTGAGGTGTCATCTGTTCACCTTTGGGAATCCCAGACATATGCTGAAGCAGGTGCCT
Source organism: Cygnus olor (assembly GCF_009769625.2). Taxonomy (NCBI): domain Eukaryota; kingdom Metazoa; phylum Chordata; class Aves; order Anseriformes; family Anatidae; genus Cygnus; species Cygnus olor. The sequence goes on from NC_049169.1 coordinate 71,074,326, forward strand.
TGGTTATTGGACTGTGAGTGGGGTTTTTTTTTAAATGGACATAGACTTGTTGAGAGTCCATTTTATATTTGTAAGGCACATTCACCCCTTTTTCGGCATCTGCAGAGTTACAAAGAATGAGTGCCTGTGTTCAGTAGATTAAACATTCTGCCTGTGGTTAATTCGTGCCTCAGAGCTCTAAAAGTGCTGGGTGGATCATTGTGGTTTTGCAAAATTAAGGTGCTCCATTCCCCATAGTTTCTCCTTCTTTGTGTGTCATCATTTTCAAAGCTTTTATGGCAGACTTAAATTTAGAGTGCTTGTGGCTTTGTTGGAGTACCACCTTTACCCTGTGTGGTCACAATTTTGTGCTTCCTGTCTTGAAAAAATGGTGCCAACATGGGTGGAGAGCTTCTCAGTGAGGTAACCAGGGATGGGCTGAATAGCATTACATATCATTGATTTTCCAGTTTCAAGGCATGTAGATAGACAAGAAGTATGTTTAGGTATCTAACTTCATTCACAAAGAATGGGACAAAGTTAAATGAAGACAGATGTATTTCATGGTCCTGGTGCTAATTTCATGTTGGGGTGAGTAGTCAGGGATGTATGGGTGTGTCTGCATAACAAGATAGATAGATAGATGTATGTATAATGTACCAAATATTTCCTTGGAACTTTAATTGCACTGTCTGCCATGTAACCACACTTACAGGTCATCAACTTTTTCCAACCCGGGTATCTAAAGTTAGCTTTTTAATTTTATATCAGGGTTACTAAATGAAGAAGGCCAGAGCTTTTAAAAAGTCAGTAGTTACTGTTGCCTGGTCAGCCCTTCAAGAAAGAAAATAATTACTACAAGCAGACAAATATGAGTATTTTATTTAGGAATCTAGGTTTAAATTCTGGGCTTTTTCTGCTGTGAAGAATAATACCTGGCTTGTCTGTAGATAGATGACCTGTGAGTGTACATAATACATTTCTAAGTAGCTCTAGCCCTGAAAACATGTTTCCTTGTAAAGGATTAAGGAGAGAACTGTTCTGTGAAGCAGTAAATCACTTTTCAGGCATAACGATCGCAGGTTTTTTTCAAAGTATGGAACAGTTTCCACTTAAACTGCAAAATAGCTTTTTTAAAACATGTTGCACAGGATGGAGGTCTGAAAATTATCTGTCAGAATGCTTGTTTCTTTGATTTGAGATTTTGAGAGGCCTGTCTCTGGAAGACCAGGGTGAACACTACAACAACTTATTACCGATGAGGGCATTTAGAGCTCTATGGGAGATAGATCTCTCCTTAAATATTCATTTATTTTTTGGAGCTGAAAAGATTTTTTAAACAAGCAAAGAAAAAATGTGATTAAAAATGTACTTTCTTCTACATTGTTCCCTTACGCTATCTTAAGTCCAGTGGTTTTTTGGTTGTCATGCAGAACAGGAGAGTCACATCTCCATTGTAAAGAAATAGATGTGGTATGTTTGTATAGTGTTCTCAGGGTTGAAAGCATGAATAGTGATTTCTGTTGTTGCTGCTTTTGTAGAGCAAAGCTTTGCCTGCATTAGTCATGCACAACTATGGAAGGAGGTTTTTTTGGTGTGTTTTTTTTTTTCACACAAAAGATTTTGTCTACCGTACAAATTAATTAAATGAAAAACAGAAGGAAGATGCGCTATATTTTCTTTCCAGATACAATTACCTTATTGCCTTGAATTCAGTTCTGGAAAGTTCATTATTAATAAAAATCTACTGTGAATATGAAGCAGATGTCCTAATCTGATACAAATGTAACCTGGAAAGAGAGGTTGCACTGAAGTGATTAAGTGGTAAATGAAGTTAGAAAAAGAATAAAATACATAGCAGATAAGGGACAAGGCCTGTGGCTCATCCTTTGAGATCTGAACTATTAGCCATGTGTAAAATCCTAGGCCCATGATTGATTAAATCATGTTATTCTTCTCTCTAAGTCTCTCCATTGGTTTGCTCTTGTGTTCTGTAACAAGTCCCTTTTTAATGGACTCTGGCGCTTGAGCAAGTCCTCTTCAAACTCAGAAGTAAAAAAAAAAAAAAGAAAAAAAAGAAGGACAAATGAAGCTAAAGAAATGTACTAAGCAATAAAAAATTCCAGTATTAAGCTTTTAAAAGTGATCAGACACTTGAGGCACAATTGTCTTTAATGGTCAAGCTCGAGATTTCTTATATGCATCTAATTTTCAGCACCTCGCTGTAACCTTACATCTCCAAATACAATACAAGTGGGTTTTTTTGGTTTTGTTATTTTTTCTTTTGTTTTGTTTCTTTGTTTCTTAAATACACAGAAGTCTAAGTTACTTTCAAAACTGTGGCCATAATTTCCATCATCGTCTGGGCTGCAGCATTGGTTTTTTGCTCTTTGCCTGCCTACTTAGACTGCAAGACCTTTGAAGAAAATAGCATGTTCTCCTTTGTGCTTTATACAATCCCTTGCACAATGTTAGTTAATAAACAAGCAAAATAAACACGTAAAAGAATAAATTCCATGAAAAACATGCAGAATATTTGAGACTAAGTATCTTTTTAGTGGAATAATGGTTATGGAAGAGTCTGTTTTACAATACTTGTGGGTCAACTGCAAAATAAGAAAACAAAGGCCATATTTGGATTCATTTTGTGGCTCTGATCCATGTTCCTTTCATTAAAACTCCTTCCCTCCCTAGTCACCTCTTGCATGAGAAAGGGGCCAGACAACCTGGATGATTATAGATTAACAAAATCTGAAGGAGGTTTGGGAGACAGTGGAAGGAATAAACAGATTCAAATGTCAGGTTCTGCCAAGAAACCACCTGGAACAAATGTATTTTTCTATTATTGTATGTTAAGTGGGTTTGCCTGAAGAATTGCTTGGAATTTAATAGTGGCATTTCCTGAAGAACAGGTTTGAAATGAGCTTAATCACAACCAAGTAATAATTCGCTATTTTTAAAAAAGACAGATAATTATTGGACATTTCCTTGTGCTTTTGAAGGGGTGGGATTTTGGAGGTTGGATTTTATTTTATTTTTCTAGTTTAGGAAAGAAAAAGAAAAAGCTTATGAACCAGATGTTTCTTCTCAGATTACAACAGCCCGGTTGGGCTGCATGTACAAAACGGGAATAGGCCTGCTATAGTACCAGGTGTTATATCTAACATATGGCATTACTGTTACTATTGTTTATACAGTAGCTCTAGCTGTGTCTCAGGCATGCTGTAGGCTTACACTACCATGCTTAATATCTACTGGAGTGACTGGGAGAGGGCTCTGAAACAAAGTTCTCTCTGTGTTAGAGAAAACCCTGCTTTAAACTACATCATCAGGGAGGCACTTATGCTATGGTATCATGATATAGTCCAGCACCTGAAACTTTTGCTAGCTTGGAGTGCAGTTGCTGTGTAGAATTCTCCATTGAGTACTACAATAAATGGTTTAAGGGAACGAAATTGTGTGGGTCAGTGAATATGGGGTGACTTTACTGTGACTCAATATACATATCTCAGAGCTCTCTGATGTTAAAAATTTACAGTTTGAAAAAATGAAAAACAAACAGTTGAGGAAAAAAATCTGACAGATCACCTACAAACAAGTCAGGCTGCTTTTGTTTACTCATTACACACCCATCATTGCACCTACAAAATGTTTCTGAGTAGAAAGATATTCTGGATGCAAACATACTAATGTTCATGTAAAGGACCACCATTCCAGGTGCTTAAAAGCCATAAATTGGACTGCATTTTTCAATGACCTCTGCTTATGTTTTAAACCTCAGCCAGCCTTTCAACAGTTACCCAACAGCTAGCATCTCCTGCTTTTTGACAGAGCTCAGCATTTTTGCAGGTGCTTACATGGAATTGCACTGTCTTGAAAAATTCAGTCATTAACATGGGTGCTTAATGGTGGTTCTGAAAGTGCAGCTGGTGCTGCTTCAGAAAATCTGTGTCCAGTGCTGTGACAATTAGTAGCTTTTAAATTCAGAAGCAGTTTTCCCAGGCCAAAACATTTTCATGGATGCTTGTTTTGTCTTGTCAGTGCTTGTTAGCATGGTATGTTGTTTATGAAGCGTAAGATAACATCAACCCTACAAACATCTATTTAGTTTGTGGGAGTGGTTTGTTTTCCATGAACACATTCACATACTCAACCTGGCTAAACAAAGCAAGTTGTATACTACTACCTAATCAGTGTTAAAGCAACAGCATTATTCCGTAACTCAAGTAGGAAACAGCTGAGTCATTAGCAGCTTTGTGGGGAAAAAAGACATACAACCTTTTTCTCAATATAACTAGTATCCATCTTTAATTTTCTCCTTATTCATCCCCCACTGCCAGGTTAGAAGGCAAAGTCCATACTTCTAAATTTTTGTGTGCTTCTATTTTGAGGAACATAAGCCATTCTTAGGGGGGAAGAATCTTCCAGACTTTACAAATACAGTCCAGACTTTATTAACACAGATTGCAGCTGACCAGAAAAAATGGAGAAAATAGAAGTAGTTGGGTTCTTGCCACTTCTGAAGAAAAGACAAAAGCTTAAACGTGAAATTAGGGGGCTACCTCTAAGAATTTACTTTTATGGGAGAAAAATCTTTAAATTTTTGCAGATGTTTATCTCCTTGAAGACATAAGAAGTCATTAGAAGTAACTGTTTTACTCATACAGGTTGTTACTACTTGCCATTAAAATGTTTGCCATTAAAATGTTGCCTCTGCGGCAGAGGACCATCCTCAGAGAAGCAGGGCTGCTATTCTCCGTCAGAACATCAAGCTGTAGCACAACATGGTCTTCATGTGCTGTGGAGGGCATGAACATCCAACTCTCACCCACAGTGCTAATATAATGAGTTTTAATGGTTAACTTCCTTTGTGGATCTGGGCATTAACCTTTTTATATTTTTTCATAATGACAGTGTAAATGTCCTGGGCAGAAATCCTTGCCATTCTTCTGTGCAGACACGATGTTACTGAGCTTTTCTCCTTATTCAGCCTCAGTGATGTATAATAAGATGTATTTGTACATGTGTTACTGTATGTCATATGAAGAAAGATATTATGTGAGCCCTGTTTACTGATTAATTATGCTTTTATTAACTCAGACTGTTGATTAGAGCACCAAGTTTTCATAAGAAATCCAGGAGTTGCCATTCTGGCTGTTGTCAGATGAAGGGTCAGATTTTAGTAAAGGCACACTTAATATAGTGATGGTCAGAGTGCCAGAGGTTGTCTCTACTCAGGTCTTTCCAGTGGTCCATCTCCATCTGAAGAAAAAACCTGGGAGGTACATGGCACTTCTGGAAATACAACTACTTTCAGTTTGCTGGTGGAAGTTCAGCTCTTTGTCAGTTTGTCCATGGTCTTCATTGCTGAGCAGTTTTCTAACAATGGCAACTCAGGTGTTTTACCAGATTTTTCAACACTTGAAATTCCTTCTAAAATAATGGGAGCTAAAAATCTATCAATATATTTAAATTCTTAAAAAGGAAATGAAATAGCACATCTTCAAGTGTTATGTGTTCCTGCAAACTACATCCTAAAATCTTATAAGGATAACCTTTGCCTCAAAAGCTGTTGCTACTCTCTTATTGTGGTTCACTACACAGTTGTGTGAACACAAGAAACGATGTGAGACCAAGTGGAACTGAGCTCAGCTCACCATGACATGAAAACTGCATGAGTAGTGCATCTGTGCATTTTCCCCAGTTTGGATTCCTCTCTTTTAAACAAGGATGAATAGAACAGTACAAAGTTTTCCAAAAGAAGTTGCCCCTGCCCTCTACAAGGATGCTAACACTTTCCTGTTTTGAGTGGAAATAGCTATCTTGGGATTACAACAATCTTTTTCATAGCTGCCGAGCAGAGTGGTTCCCAGTCATATTGTATTGACCAGCATTTTCAGGCTTTCCTGAGCTATTTCCAACTGGAGAATTCCCAGCTTTTTCCAGAAACTGTTATCATTAGTTCGTGAGTGCATGACCTGTTACACCTCTTTTATCCTAACAGTTAGTGCAGTTCTTCATGTATGACAGTTTGATCCTTTGCTGTACTGGCAATATCCCAAATTCTCATCAAAAAGTTTGATTAATGTGTTCCTGTGCATTCCTATTATTGTGCCAAAACTATTCATGAAAATAATTGAAGAGATCACTCCAAAAGTTAATCCTTTCACTAGCACACAAGAATGTTTTTGCTTCTACCTCCAATGTGGTAATCCCTATTGTGCATTTGTGACAAAGACACATCTTTCTAGTGACCCCAGCCCTGACGCAACCACCTCACATAACTCTTGAAGTTGGCTGGAGCTTTCAGTACTTATGAACATGGCTGACAACTTCTGCTGTGACTGTCACAGCATGTTATTTCCGTGGCCCCACCAGAGAGGAACCTAAATTGACACAGGCTCCTCAGGATGGATTATCAGTCAGAATGAAGTTGCAGCTAGGCCATATAACTGTTTTGCAATAAATTTTTGTTTATCAGTCTGGTAAAGAAGCAGTGTTCTCAAGGGAGAAATCATGTTAGCAAAGCCTTTGTCAGTCAGAACTGACCGTTTATGGGCCTTGAAAAACACCACAAAACAAATGTCAGCATCCATCTCCAGCAGATTCCAGTGTAGCCATCTTCCTCTGTGTGCCTACCTCTCTGTGTTTTTCTATCTGTTCTCTACTTCTCCTCCTCCCCAGCCTCCTCTTAAGTAGCCTGTTTTTCAGGTGACTCCTTTTATCCATACTCTAGGGATATACTGTTGAAAGTTAATGTCAAATGGATGGTGTTGTCATCGTCTCTGCAAGAAAGTGTTTTCTACTGGGTAATGTGCTATTCACTTCTGAAGGTTTGTCCCATTCCAACTAAAACAAGGAGATTCAAATATCTCCAGACAACTTGTCTCTCCTTAACCCATTCCTGTACCTAATAAACACCACCCTGAAAGGCAGAAAAAGAGCAAACGTACAAACCTAGAAAATATTTCCATGCTCTTTACACTGTTGAAATCTGTGTTCCTTTTCCACTCCTGCCTTTGGCACTGCAGTCATTGTGCTTATACTTACTGAAAACTGTGGCAAAGTTTTTGTACCGTTTAATCATATACCTACTGAATTTTTAAGCACAGAAGTTTTATTTTTTCTTTTTCTCTTTTCTATTTATATGGCTGGGGAGCCCTTTGTCATTTGTTTTAAGGCAGTTGAATTTTATGAAAGAAGTTGACTGGGGCTATCTCAAGATAGCCCTACAATTTGCCAGTTTTTCTTTGACAGATCTTTTCTGGAAATGGATACTTTTCTCCTTGTTTTTTCAGGATCTCTGACTAGTTCTTCTATCCTGTTTTGAGACACAGTTAGCTGTCCAATCCTTCTCCAAACAGCAGTCTGACACAAGTTCCAGATAACTTTGTGTGTGTTAGTTTAAAGATAGTCTAGGCTTCTGCCATGTTCAAATCCTAGAAATTCTCAGCCCGGTTTGTGTCACTGTTTCCTAAGTCCATTGAAGTTTCTCCTTCATTATTTATAGCTTCTTTTTTTTTTTTTTTTTTCTTCTGATAAGTTTAAGGTGGATTGAATCATGAGTATTCAAGCTAAGGTTACTTCTCTGAACAGTATGTCTCACTTCCTCACGTAGTTACCAAAACCAAATCCAAGATAACATCTCCTTTTGCTGGTTCCACAAGAGTAGCTGTGTAAAAAAATTGTCAGGTACCTCTGCCAGGAACCTGTGGTCCCTGACATTATCAGTGGAATTTATTCTCCAACATATTTTTCAAAAGTTACATTATCTCAACACAGCACAAAACTGTAACCCAGATTTTTCACATTTCCTTTTTGGAATGATGGTGAGCAGATAGTTGGGTGATAGTTGGGGGATGGGGGTGGGAAGAGGGAGGGGGAGTAGTATTTGTTATGATTGTTTCTGTTTTGTTTTGTTGTTATTGTCTTTTCCATTGTCACAGATGGTAAATTCCTCTTTCCTCTCCCCCTTTCCTGTAGTTTCCTTAGAAGAACATATTGAAGAAAGGGATTTTGTTTCTCATGTAACCTCAAGAGCAGTCCATCCAGACATGCACCTGTCTTTGTTGATGTCAAAAAGGGAAGTAGGTAGCAATGTACTTGAAAGAGCATAATTTATTATTTAAAACAAAATCCTCTGAAAGGAGTTATATTGAATTAAGATATAATCTTTTTGTTTGTAAACAAGCTGCTTAGATCATCTTACAAATTCTACAGTGGCTGCTCATTCTGTATAAAGGATTATACAGCTTGTTTTTGGAAGAGTCCATTCCTTAATTAAACTGATCTTCAATAATCTGAGGTATGGAAAGCTAAACATGCTGCCACATGTGCACAACAGTTACTGTACCGCTGCAAGTTCACACCTGAATTTAGCTTATAGTAACAAGCTTACCTATCTTAACTCTTAATGTAGTATTGGATACATTTCAATGTCCATCCTTGGAGTATATCAAATAATCTTGGAAGCTATAGGAATGGAGCTAGATAAATATTCATAATAATTTTTAAAAGGAATTATGCAGCAAGTTGGCTAACTTCCATTGGTGTCTTATTAAGATGTTCCCTTAATACTTTAATATAGGGTTTTAACAGACTATACAACGGATAAAATGTTAGCAAGATCATTTGGAGACCTGAGTAAGTCTTAGTGTCAAATCTCTTTGCATTGTCCTAACTTGGAGACATAAGATCTATTATTCTTATTTTAATCTGTAGGTCTTCTGGTTACTACTGTTGATGAAACCTATTAAGTTATAACAAACTTAATAGTTTGTTAAACAAACAAACAAAAATTAAATAAATAAACATACGATACCACAAAAAAAAAAAAAAAACTTAACAGTTGCCTGGTCAAAAAAAAAAATAGAAAAAAAAAAAAAGAAAAATAAAAGAAAAATAGCTTGAGCTACTTGAGTACTAGTTAAATAGAAATCTGTATTACTTGAATGGCCAGATTATAAAGTGCTTCAGTAGCAAGCCTCAGTTCTGGCTACAGAGATGTCTGGGTAAATCTTGGATTATAATAACAAAATGCGCAACAGTAACACAGTTGGCTCAACTAGTCACAATAGGTTTGTTTTTAGGACAGTGAATGCAGAATATCTATAATGTTTTTCATGACTAATGCTACATACCATTCACAAGAAACTTACTTATGTTGTATGGCCATTGCAGAAGCTCCATACATTTTGAGTTACGTGTCTGTTGTGATTTTTGCTAATCTCTGGTTTGACTTAATCAGTTCTACATAGGAAGAAAGAAGTGTGAAGGAAGGTGACATTTCTGAAACCATGTGTGTGTTAAGTGGGTAGATTTTACCACAGCTATATCTAGCCCAGAGAGCTTAATGCAACCAGAAAGACAGCATAACAATCCCCCACCATCCACCCACACTTTTTTTAACCGAACAAAATTTGGTATGGGCAGAAGGTGTAAGTGGCCAGTAGCTGCTGCCTTTCAGCTCCAGCAACAACCAGTGGGAGCCATGTGTGGCAATGCTAGACCCAAAGTAGGGTTAAAGCTGTGTTGCAAGGCTGCCCAGCACCAGGAAGAGCTGCTGATAAGAAATAACCCAGCTGGGCAGCTACTCAGCCATGCAAACTCAAGGCTGGTGCTGCTGGAGCTGCACGTGCTGAATGTCTTGGAGCTTGACAACATCAAAGCTTTCCCTAGGTGACAAGCTGATATCTCTGGTTGCTCTGATCTGAAACTTACAAATTCATCTTTTATTTCACCACTGATCTGGCTATGATTCTTGGCTGTGTGGAGGCCAAGGGGACTCACATATAAACCACACCACAACAGAGAAGTGACCAGAAGTGAAATCAGTCCTTTCCATGTCAGGTACCTGTTCCTACTCTGTTCAGTTTGCCAATTAATCCAAACAATGAATTTAAAAAAAATATAAAAAAAATATAAAAATCTTATGTAGTCCACATTGCATGAGCACAAGTAGTCCAGCAGACATAGAAGAACACTATTAGAACATCCCAAAATTTATTTCTTAACTTAGTGCTTAAAATGCCAATAAAGCCACAGAGGAGAAAGCAGGAAGCCTTTCTTCAGCCTGTGTATAAATTGTAAGCAAAGAGCTGATTTGGAGATTTTAAGTCTTTTGCTCGAAGTGGGGTTCTGTCTAAAAGCATTAGAACAAGCAGACACCCAGTGAAATGGAAAAGCAGTGTATTCAAAACTGGTAAAAGGAAATGCCTTCTCATATGGTGTGTAATTAAACGATGGTATTTGTGGCCACAAGAAGGTGTTGAAATAAGAATTTAGTGCTATTCAAAGAAGAGACTAGTGTTTATATACATATGGCCAATTGTCCTTTCTGTAGACAGAACTAAGAGCTATAAGGAACGGAAAACCCAGAGCACAGCTGCCTCCTGCAGACTTTCTGGAGCTCTACAAAGAAAACTTGGATGCTGACTTACATCAAAGACACACTAGGAGCAGCAGGACCTGCACGTACCAGTCTACCTCTCTGAGGTGGACCTTGCAGGGAAAATTTAAATGCACAGTACTGTACAGGTGCAGAAGAAGAAAGAGGGATGAAGGAAGTACAATAATGAAAGAAATAGCATCTGTGCTGATTTGTAAGTTTGATTTGGAAATTCTTTTTGTTTTAACACCCCATGGTGTCAAAGGGGTTGTACTTAGAGGCAAAATCAGAGACAGGGAGCATGTCCATCAGCCTGAGCATCTTTCTTAGCCACAAGTCACAATGGCAGCAAGCAAAGAGGTCTGCAAGCAGTCACCAGCTGCTTGAATGCTAGGTATTGCAGACCTTCTTCACAGGGTTGGATACAGGTTTAGGTCCCACCTGGTTGTCCTTCCCATTTTGCTGTCTTCCCTGCTCCCAGCCCTCACGTGTAGTTTAAAACTGTTCCTGGTAAAATTGCTTTCTTTGGGCTTGATCTTGCAAATTTTGCTACTGGATGTAGCATTCTCCTGAGTTAATCGGTTTAGTCTAATGGGATGCAGAGCTGGGGGTTGGATCACGGGCTTGACTGTCCAAAATCAGCTTCAGAGTGCTCCACAAGGGTGCAGCAGTCTGCCTGCACATTGCTAATTATAGGACCTTAAATGCCTGACAGATATCGTTTACTGCGAGAGGACTACAAGGGTTTTGTTTTTCCTTCTGCACAGTCAGTTTCTCCCTCCTGGTCCCCCATGCTGACAATTCACATTCCACCACCCCCACCCACCCACTGCCAACACTGGCTTCTCTTCAGTACCTCCATCCTATGTGCCAGATGCAATGAGCCAGAAAAGGAGCACCAGTGCTGGTGGGAGCCACGTGGACCTCTCCCCAGCTGCAGCCCACTCCAGGCCACCCCATCACTCCCTCTTTGTCTGCCTGTTCCTCAGATCAAGGTTGTGAGCCTCTCTACTGTTCTCCAAAAAAAGGCTGTTGACCATTCTACAAACAGGGATAGTTAGGAGGGAAGAGCTTTAACACTCTGGGTAAGGGTGGACGATACCTGGCCTACACTACTTTTGTGAGAGTGAGCAAAGTAAAAAGAGTAAACTGCTTGGTATAGGGAGCCACTTGACATATAAACTGTGATTTTTAGACAGACTGCTCTGAAGTCAAAAAGGTAGCTTAAATGGAAAAGGGTCAATGCAACAGAACAATCCAGGAATAGAACATGAGGTTTTTATATTTTACACTCTTAAGTAACTTCATGTAACAACTGTAAGACTTTGAGGAAATCACGACTTTTCCTTTCTTTTCCTTTTTTTTTTTTTTTTTTTCAGTCTTGCATGAGTATTGCAGCCAGTAGCTTTCAATTATCTTCTTTTACTGCTCCCATCAGTTGCTGGCACCTAAACAGAAGGATATTTAATTTTGCTGAAATGTGAATGGCAATTTGGTAGGAATAAAAAGTCAAAGTGAAGCAAAGGCTATTCAGCCTCTGGCACATCAGCAATACTTTATTGACTCAAGGGGTCTCTGCATTCAGCTGTCAGAATGGTACAATGACTACTCTGATATTACTTAGACAAACAAACACTAAGCGCAATTTGCAGAGCTTTAGAACATGCAGTGAGCAGGTAGGCTGACATGCTTACTGGATATACGCAGCTTTCTTAAAATCTGTGCTGTGCACCAGAGAGTTTCTGAGTTTTTTAATGAAAGGAATGCCTTGAAATTGTCTTTTACAGATGGTATTAGAGAACTTGATCTTAAGTCTACCAAAGTCACTAGAGAGGCTCCTGATTTCAGCCTACTCTTAATCAGCTTTGCTTCCAGCAACAAAAGCCCATTTTAAATGATGACATCCCTTACAATGAAAATATTAGTGTATTATATGGGCTGAGCTCAATTCAGTCTACGACTATCCCCAAATATAAGACACCTTTAAACAAAAATCTCCACATGTACAGTCATGCTTCTTGGACCTGATGTATCCCTATGAAAATAATAGTTTTAAAAAAAAAATCTTCATAAGCTTTCATTAGGAAAGATTTTCATGTTAAGGGAGTGTACACTTGCCATAGCCAAGAAAGGGGGGGGGACAGAGAATGGAGCAGAAGGCACGGAACTAGAAGGATGCTTATGAAATTGGGACAGAAAAGAAGTATTGCTGAGTTCCAAATACCTCCTTTTTTAAAAATATAGTGAAATTTTAAAATAAAATATTAGTGCAGTGTTCAAAGAGAAAAATACCTTAAATGGCATGAAATGATTTCAGTTACAAGAATATATGTTTATCATTATATGTAAATATTATTTTCCTGTGTTTTTCCCAATTGCTATTAAAGGAAGGAGAGTAACTGATATACTGGCCAACTGTAACCACGTGTGGGAGGGTCGTGGGTAATAGGAAGGTATTTGAATTAACTTTGCAGCTGCAATACTAAGTAAAAGGATCCTCTTGGAAAACTATAGTTTCCGAAAGAGAAGTATCTTTCTTGTCTTTATGCTGAAAAGTCTTCGAATAATCTTATCTTTACATGAGAGAAATAAGATTAAATGGTGAATTGTGAAGTGAATCATTGTGCTGAGGATTCTTTTCTGCAAGGCTGCAAAAGTCAATAGCATTCCTGAATATACACTTCAGAAAGAACCTGCTCTAAGTAACCTAATTTTACACTACATCACTCACTAGATTTTATGTTGTACAAAAATTATTAAAAATAATCAAAGGAAGTGGCCAAAATCATTCTTTTTGTTATTCCTGTTATTCCTGTGGAATTTTACTGATAATAGAGTTCTGATTGGAAAACTCTAAAACTTTTTTTTGGAGAGATTATAATTAAATTAGCAGGTATAATGATACATATAGAAAACACCTTGTACTGTTAAAAAGGAAAAAAAAAGTCATTTCAAACATCTTCTTGATGTAAAGAGACTTTAAATTAAGTGTAAATGATGAAGCTGTAGTGTAATTGAGATCAAAATTACAGTTTATAATAACTCATGTGCCACTTGAGCTTTCTGAGTAACTTTGTGAAATGCCTGGAAACATTGGCTCAGCTATACAAATAACAGGAAGAATCATCAGAATAAGAATAACAGAGAATATTAACTCAAACACTTGAGAAGAACTGAAGATTTATTTTTAGCTTTTTAGCTGTAACTTTTTATTTCATAAGCCACTTCCTTTGAACAGACTTGGCACACCTTTTACAAGTGATGGCTACATGCACAGCCTCCCAATCTTTTTAAACCAATGAACAAGGTAAGTAGCCAGGATCTATTTTTAGTAGCCACGGATGCAGAGACAATTCTTTGTTTTTTTGTTTGTTTGTTGTTGTAGTTACGGCTGGTTTTCCTTTGGCAGTTTCAAAACTCTTATTTAATCCTAAAACATGAGAAGTCAGATTAAATTCGCAACATTTATTGTGACATACTTTATTGCCAAAAGGTGCATCTTCTCCAAGCTAACAGAGGATGTAAGTAAAATGAAGCTTTTGAAAATTCTGCAGTAATGTTCACTGGGAACAGTATAAATAGGCCTGTGATCAACGTTGCACCTTTCTAAAATCCCAAGGTTTGTTGAAACAGATGTTGTTCTCCCTGAGGAGACCATTAACATCTCACTTTGCTTTTGAGAAGTGTCTTCAACATCTTTGCCTCCCACCACTCCCAGTGCTTCATGTCTCTGTGACTGCAGTCTCAGCGTGAAGGTCTAGGTGTTACAGTGCTGCATGGTGCCCCTCGTTTGAGACTGCTTCTGACTTTTTCCTGAGTGTAGCAGTTCAGCAATCCTTCTACTGTCCAACTATAGTGAAACGGAGGAGTCAGCTAGACCCTGAAAGTAGATGTGGTACATGGTGGTACCAGGCACTCCTGTTTCCCTGGGAGAAATACTGGCTCTTCTCCAGGAGCCAAAGAATTTGTACTTAGCCTCCAGGAAAAGACCTGCTTGCAATCCTCTTTGTGTTTAATATAAGAGAATGTTTCCACATGTTACAGTCAGATGTAGTACACTGCAGCTCTTAGAATCTCAGTGTTTTCTTCTTTAAATACCTAGATGAGCAAGGAGACCTAACCTAGTCTGTAGTCACTGTGGAAAGCTGCACCGTGCGCTCAGTTCTTAGTGTCCACAGTGACATCTTTTAGGTGGGATGTGCAGATCATTTTGAGCTACCTTTGTATGTGGCCATAAAGTTTTGCCAGTGTTTGCAACAAATGGAAATCTAAGCTGCTGTAGCAGCACTACTAATTTTTCAGCCAGGCTTCCAGAGACTTCAGTACCCATTGGAATTGGGCCCCTTTTCCGCAATTCTACCGTAAATTAATTTTTTCTCTCCAAACAAGTAGCCAAGCAGGGCATTGTTCAGGTCTTGAACTTGGTCCCTGGCACAGCTCCCTAGGCTGTGAGAAGGAGCACTGCACACTGTTCTTCTCAGGCTTCCTCCAAACTTCAGAGCATTTCCAGATGGATGGAGGACTGCCACAGTGCAGCAAGGAGAGAGATTGTGCATGGGAGGGAGACTCTGAAGTCTTCCCCACTCCCAAAAGCCATTGCTTTTAGTCTTGACTATTCCAATTTTTCAAGAAGGTCAAACTTACATGAGGCTTAATTGTGGGGGCTTGTTCTGTTTGTCTTATGATTTGATCTGTGTCAAATCAAATAGATCTGTCCTCTAGAGATGGGCTAGTAAAGCTCTAAAACTTTCTAATGGTCTGGCATGACAGTTGTTTACAGGAGGCCAGGATTTACTGCATGTGTTGCAGCTTTCTCTGCCTGCTGCAATAAACTCAAGGACTGCAATTCAAATGTGAAAGCTTAGGGAAAGTTGGGTGACCTGTGTTGAATGTGTAGATGCAACGTCAAATCCCAGTCTGCCTTCAGAAATTCCTTGTTTTACTTGGAAGCATCCAGAAGCCCATGCTTCACATTCAGATCCTCTTGGGCACCCTCAGGATCTACCCAGAGTGTAAGAACACTAAACTTTGTAAAATACTGTGTTAGTATGTTATTAGATAATTAGTAGATAATTGGATAGTATTTACAGAATAATGGCCTTAGTAGTGCTCCTACTGAATTTTTTCTGGGAGCCAGCTAAATAAGATTTACTTCAGAAGTTCTAGCTTCTGTATAAAGCACATTTTCTCTGTTTTATTTCTTTATTGTAACTAATTGGGTAGATCTCTAATTGCTAGAAATCATTTCAGCTTCACTCACTTTAGTGGAGCTTCACTGTCTTTCCCCAGCTGAAAACCTGGCTTGCCAGTCTCTGACTTGTACTGAATATTATAATATATTTTGCTGAATTTCCTTTTTCCTTTCCACTTCTGCACTTTTTCCTTCTAGACAAATTTTCCAGCTGTTTGTGTCCTTCTCTCTTTTATTTTTTTTAAACAACCTTCAACATTCTCTTGTTATCCCTTCCAGTCTCTCCCCCCAATTCTCTTAATTTTTTCCCTTCCTCCAGTTGCTCGTGAAGGGAGCCTAAAGTCTCCATGGTGCATAGAGGAATATCAAGAGAAAGTTAGTGCAGAAGTAGCTAAGTGAGTCACACTGTATGTGCAAGTGACACCATTATACAAGAAAACCTGTGTTTATAGTTATATCTAGGATCTTGTAAAATCTTCAGTTTATGCCAGCATTTTCTCATGCTGGCATAAAGAGGCATTTTCTCTCTCTCTTTTGCTTTTTTCCCGTATAGTTAATTAGTACACGAGGTAGCTGATGATGGTGTTCACAAGAGTGTATTTTTCCTGAAGTTAGTGCAGCCATAGAGAAATATGCTAGATAAAAAAACAGACAGGAGATTGTTATGTTCCTTATATCTACATGTTATGTTCCTTATATCTACAGTATTCAGAAAATGACCGGAAGGGGAAACTTGGTAGTACTGGATGAAAAGTTACTTACTGTGTCTGTTAGAGCTAGCTGCTCTGTGGACTTGTTTGCGGTCCCTCCCTAGGACGTGCCTCCCTATGTGACTCTGCTCAGACACCTGTATGAAACACCTAATGTGATTCTCCTCATTCCTGTGAATATGCTTACCCAATATCCCCAATATACTGTGGTTTTACTTCCTGCAGTCCTCCTTGGTTCAGTTTCACATTCAACAGTATGATGTGAATAAAGTGAAGAAAGCATAAGGCAAATGCAAAGATAAGACAGGCATACTTTCCCACTATCTGCAAAAGCAAAAACAATCTGAATCTGCACATACCTAAGTGTGATTTTTCTTGCTTGAGAAACTCCATTAAATCAATAAAATTATTGCACAAGTGAAGTCCACCATGCTGTTTGGCTACAACAGACAGTCCTGCTGGGGCACTTGGCCATTTCATATGGAAATAAAATAATATAATTAGCAGAAAGGTGATAGTTGAGAGTTTTGACCTGTTAAAAAAAAAATAATTTTTCACCTAATAATTCCAGGGAATACATATACATTGCTGTGTGTTTTCTCTCTTTCTCTCTTTTTTTTTTTTTTTTTAATAAAAGCGAAATAAACAAGATGTTCAAGTTCACCAAATACTGCTGTAGTCATTGCATGTCCTTGTATTACTTGTCTCTTGCCCCATTCTTAGTTTAATAAAAGATACGGACTTTAATAAAAGATACTGACTTTTCACTTTGTATATGTACCTGGCATGGGAGAGTCCTTTTCTCTGCTTAGGCACGATGCAAATGAATGTAATGGCTGTATTGGTAGTATTAAACAGGCTTTAGCAAGAAATGAAATTTTATTTGTTTATAGTGCTGCATTGTAAAGAAGGCATATCAAAGTTTCAAACCTTAAAGATGGTTTTAAATACTCCTGAGACAACATGCTTAGTTTTCTGCAACTGCCTTGTCCAGAGACAACCAGTGATGCTTTTCCCTGATGGAATAAAACCAACAAAACGAAACTATTATTTTCCCCCTACTCTGACAGTAAATTAATTCCATACATGATCTTTGTTAGTCAGTTGTTTCCTACTCAGGAAAGTCACGGCTCAAGAGAGTTGCCCTAGGGTCATGGGCTGCTTGTTCCGACGGTTGGTTTTCCCCACATTTTGGCTTCTCATCTTGAAATGACATTGCACTCATCACTTAGTGTCACATGCTCAAAGCTTCTGAGTGCCTTTTTAAACCTTTATAAAAAGCAATTCTAACATTAGCCATAAAAGGCTGCCTTTTGCTTTCCTTTTTCTTTTTTTTTTTCCTTCTCCCTTTGGCCTTCCTCAAAAGCTTGAAGGGGGAAGAAAAGCTCTTGAGGTGGCACAGAGAGTTATATTTCCTGTATTCCTGTTTCAGTTCCTTCTTGTCATTTCCAGGGCCCAGCTGACCACCTCATCTGCACTTAAGATACAGTTTTGCCCCAGATCAGGTTGCAGATGTTTCTGATTTCCTTTTTGCTCCCAGTCTTGATTTTCTTACTTTGTTGATTTTGATTTGGGGACTCTTCCTTCTTTCTGTACATCAGGCTTAGGGATGCATCAGGCTTGGCTGGCAGTGTCAGTTGGACTTTTCTCGACTCTCTTCTCTGAGGCTGCAGATGACTTTTCATCTCTTCTGTTTTCTATCTGTGGCATGTACCTTAATCCCCTGTGTAGTTAAAGTGCTTTAGTCTTACTTTTGTGTTTGTGCTTAATATACTGGTGTCTAGGTGAAAATTGGTGGACTACGCTACACAGGAGGTCAGAGTAGATGATCTAGTTCTGTCTCCTGGCCTCCAACGTTATGAAACCTGCTTGGTGATATTCTGTAATAAATCAGGAGAAACAAAGGAAATGAAAGACCATACTCTCTTCTACACACACACCTGCTGATCATAAAAAATGGGGAGAGAGGGGCTGAGTGACGAAGGGATACAGAAGCTTTTACACAAGTTAGCAGTTCAAATCCAGCCTTGGATGACTGAAAGTTTTTATTGATTGGAGGATTTGTAGCAGGCTTTTTGAAATGAGTTTGGTGGCCTGTTCATTTCCCAGTAAGCAGAAAAAACTCAACACTCTTTTAATAGCTCCCATGAACTGGCATGGGATCTCAATTTTGGAAATAGGGGTACATTGGCTGAATAGTGATTTTTCCCTTTGTTGTTGATTGTTTGAGGAACAAACAAGGGCATTTGGCTTTCAGAAACGCCAGCTTCCCAGAAGCCAGAAATTCTTACTGAAGCATGCTGGGACACACTGCCGTACAAAGAACATAATAAACACAGAAACTCCAAAGCAACAGACACACTACAGCAATTCGTCATGTTAAGTTCAAGTTCATCATTTGTTCTGTTCTGAATACATAAAACTTTCGCCATGAGAAATAACTTCATGGGCATTTTCTCCTGAAGAATTAATAATAATAATAATAATAATAATAAAGAAACAAACCCACAGGAATGATTTTTGTTTTCAGAGTAATTTAATAATTAGAAGTCCCACAGTGAATTTTCCACAAGAAAAAAAAAAAAAAAAAAAAACTATAACTGTTTTCATGCTTGTACTGAAGCAGTCAGCTAATCCATTCAACTAATTTAAGAGTCTGAAGTAACAGCCTTTCAAGTCCACATCCATCACCCAGACAATTCTTCCATCCCATGGTTTGCCTCTGGCTTTCTCCCAGGGCCCAAGAGCACCTAATTCTTTACATACACCAAAAGACACCACAATGCCCATGGGAATGCTGTCAGTTCTTCAGCATTTTCCCTGGCTATTTCCAGGGATCCCTGACAGACTACGCTGTTCTGGCAGCAACAACATGTTTAGACTCTTCTCTTTCCTGAGGACTCTTTGGAAGACATGGGAATACCTAGTAGGTCTCCAGGAGTAGCCAGACACCAATGCAGATAAGTTGTACTGCATATCTTGGTACATCTGGTAACATAGATGAAGAGATTTCTGATTTCTAGTCCTCACCTACAATTAAAAGAATCTCTGAGGCCAAAGTGCTTAGCCAGTGCTTAGTGTTGGGTACACATCTAGCGAACAAGTCATTTTTCAGGATATGAAAATGCTAAAATAAAATTTTCAGCATGCTACCAGTGCTGTCTTCCTCACTTAATTCAAGAACTCATCCTCCAACATTCTGCCCAAGCTGACATTTCCAATGGGGATTTCTGGATGGTGGCTGCTCAGGGCAGCTATAAATAAATTTCAGTAAAGTAGCTGTCCCCTATTCAAGATATCAGATTACAACAATGTAATATTACATTTTTAGACCAGGCCACTTCTTAATTTGCTAAAGCTCGTGTAACCTTGGATAGGAAAAATGGTCTAAACAGACCTGTATGGTTCATGAACAAAAGCAGCTCCATGAAATATCTGGCCTTAAATGTCTGCACTACACTCACTGTGGCTAACAATAAGTATATGTTATTTTAAAAGTGCAGAGTACAATATAGATGTGAGTTCATAAAGATATGACTTAATGATTCCCTAGGTATTTTCTGTCTCTATTCAAGAATAGAATAAGCCACCACATGAATTAACTAACTGTTCTTGTGAATCATGGAGAACACCAAAACTGAATGCAGTGATACTGCAAACTATTGCCAAGTGTGTCCTCAGCAGACAGTTAATTCTTCAGGCATATTGTCTGGTTTGTGCTCTAAGTGGTTTCATCCATACAGTAAGAAGCTTTAAGAAACACCCTTTGCCATAGAGTGACTTTGGGGGGCACTTGAGTAACATCAGATGACTGTGTTGTGGTGAACTTCTCTTTCTCCCGCATTCCCCCAATGGCTTTTAACTTGCATAATTTCACATGCACTCACACAAGGGCATGTGTGTAGCTTACACAATAGATAGTTCAGCCCTGGCACACTGCAGCTGTGCATATTTGGTCCACAGGTGTTCAGTTTTATGTCGGCTTGCCAGCCAGCTGCAGCCAAATCCGTCTATTGTCTCTGAACAGAGTCGTTGGGGGCTAGGAGCACAAACATATTGGTGGCAGTTGTTTTCCCAAGAAGAGGAAAGCATAATTCCTCCATTAATCTTTCCCAGCAGATCCATCCTGGGAGCAAGCACAACCCCTGACTGTGCAGCAGCGCCCGAAGAAGGGACGCTTCTGCAGTGCCCCCACCTAGCTCCAATGGTAGGTGAGCACTTCAGCAGCACAGTTGCCATTGCGGTGCTGAGCACTCACCACACAGCACCTGCTGCAAAACCCTGACTGCCCAATGGTATATATGCAAACATGAATCTCATTGACCAAGAGTTGAACTCTAGTAAAATCACTTTACGGCCTTCTTAGTGACTATTGCAATGAATCCAATTTTTTTTTTTTCCCTTGCTCAAGCAAGTAGGTCCCAAACAGGAAAAAAAAAAAAAAGAAAAAAAACACCTTACATATTTTCCTGAAACCTTTCTCAGGTCACGCTGAGAAAGACACACTAAGGACAGTGGTGAAGTGAGTGACCATCTGCCTCCTTTGTCAGTTTAACAGGTCTGTATTTGAGAAGAGCATATCATGGCAATAGGCACTGAAGATGTGCATTGGAAAGAGCTCATAAAGTCTGGGCATAAAGTTGAGACTGGTAAAAACAATTCAAAAATTATCAGTATCTGAAGTTCCATACTCATCCCTAATACTTAACTGTAGCCTCCTGTAAGTTGGGAACATACATAAAATATTTTTTCTCTTTATTTTTTATTTTCAAGAGAACAAACCATAAGGAGAAAAAAAAATTGTAAACTTGACTGATTTGCAAACCCTAGTCACCTATTACTTCGCTCCTCTAATTAAAACCAAATGAACTTTGTCAGCCTTTCCTCCTGTAAGAATTAAAGTGTTCAGAGAATTAGGAGAAATGTTACATACTCTTACCAGTAAGGTAGCTTTGTTGTTATATGTCTTTCCCCACTAAAACATGTTTTATAAAGACACCAAAGTTCCCACAGTTTTTTGATGGGTGTTTTCTCTCCACACAATACCACTTATCTGTGAGTTATATTTCTTACGTGCAGTACAGAGTCTGCCATGGAAAGCACACAGTCCTTGTTGCATCCATGAATAAATAGGCAGGCACACACTTGTAAAGCCACTATGACAAGTTAATGCACAAACAACCCTCAGGCTTGCACCTCCCATTTCCAAAATGAGCTGTACATTTTTATTTTTATTTTTATTGTTCACATACAGAAGATTCCTTAGCATTCACAGTCCTTTGTTTTCGCTTACAATTTTCTCTAAATCCTTTTTGGACTTTAAAAAAAACTCTATTTTATGGGACAGCATGGTCCAGTCCCCTACTGGAATAGAGATGCTTCATTTGTTCCATTCATTTTATCAGATGAGAGATTGTTAGCATTTTCAGTGAGAGCTGACTGCTCGTGAAGTTAACAACCTGAAAACTGAATTCATCTCCCTGTTTACAGAAGTGGTTAAAGACAAACCATGCCAGCCAAGACAACAAGTGTCTAAACAAGTGTCTGACCCAGGAGGGGTTTTTATGCATGGCAATTTCACGGAGACTGTTCACAAAGACATTTATTTTATGAACTTCCTCTCTTCCCAAATACCTTTGGACTCCTGTGTCTATGAAGGACACATCTTCCAAGGACCCTTTCTTGAATTCTTTATTAGAAACTCCACTTGTAAACTCATATTGATGTTTTTTGCTGGCTGTACGGCAGCTTAGAAAGTATTTGATATGGGCAGTGTCATTAGTTTGCTGCTTGTAAAGCATGGTGAAGAGAAAAAATATCTGTGAAAGCATGGGAATTATTGAGGGAACTCCTCCTCTGTACGTTTCTTTGCTGAAAAATCCCCCCGTTCTATGCTGGAGAGGGATGCATCCATGTGCACTTCTGCAGTAACCCTCGGGCTGGGGCTGCAGCCAGAACAGAGGAGTGAATTCAGTGCAGTGGTGGCTCAGCCCAGCATAGTCAGCTTGCGTTGCACAGCACTGTTTTGTTGTTCTCCTGGGACAGAGCCTCTCCAGGTGTCACCTCTCAGTCTGGTTCCCATTTCTCTCAGAGACAAAAAGAAAGTGGTGTGGCATCTCCCCGAGGTGCGGAAAACTTACATGCAAGTTCATGCTTTAAGAAATATGTGATTTCATTTACAAAGATGGCAATTTATAGCCTCCTGGTTACCACCATTGAACAACAAAAACAAAAAAATGATGAAGAGGTCTTAACACTGAAGATAATTTATAAATGAGTGTAACTGATTCAACAGAGGAGTTTTGCATGAAAACCATATGCAGTTTTTCAGCTCTGAAAAATCTACCTGTTCAGAGCCCAGCCATATCAACGTATTCACATCCTATAATTTGTAATTTCCAGGAACTTCAAAGGAGGCTGAATATTAATGCAAAAGTCAGGCTATCCCTTTGGACAATGAATTCATGTAATCTGTATATAATATAATGTACGTACATACTAACATACATGTGTATAACGCTTTAACATCACACCAAGTCACTAAAGTCCATGAAGTCATGTCTCAGGCATAATCTAGAGATGTGATTGCAGCATCTGAGCTAAATTTAAGCTGAATTTGTGAGCCTGTCCAAGGGCCAGTGCTTCCAATTTTTGCAGTCAGTGCTCACTGAACCCTGTGCTGCTGCTTCTCCCCTTGCAGTAGTGAGTGGGGCAGCTTTAGGGTAGCTTGGATGTGCCTGTACCTGCTCTGATTACAATGGGAGCATACTAACAGAGCAGGTCCTGCTCTAAGGAGCTCATAGCCTGTTACAAAGGTGTAGAGTATCACCAAGAACCCAACTGCAAGGGCAGAAAAAGAGGAAAATTAATTTTAGTTTCTTGTGATCGTCTCTTCCGTGTACTACTGCTCAGTGTGATCCTGGACAAACATATCTTCTGACACTTTCTTCACTTTCTCCATCTGCACAGTAAGAATGAAAGCTCCTTCCCTCAGAGCAGCCCTGACCTTTAATTTTTAGGATATAAAAAAAAAAAATCCCAGCACTAGCTGGATGAAAGTAATTGTTCTGATGCATTAATCGTGTGCCAGGGGGTGACCCAGGAATGCAGTATCTCAGGGAGAATGAGGATTGGCTAGAATGCAGGTTGCCTGTCCACTCCTAAGCAGATCCAAACCCAGACAGGTTTACAGAAACCAAGTTATGGTGTCCTGGCCTTTCCTTAGCTCTGGTTTGAATTCATTTTCCAAAACACTTCTGAATTATGTAATGCCTTCTGCAGTTGCCAGTTAGAGATGCAGCAAGTGACTAACAAGCCAATCAGAGACTGGCTAGAACTGCCTCTCACTCATCTGGGTGCCAGATCCAGAGTCCAGCAGCTCATCTGGGTGATCTGTTCATGCAATTTTGAACCCTGAATATAGCATAACACAGCAGAGCAAAGAATTGCAAAGGAAACCTGTATCATCCTACATCATCCTGAGGTTTTCAGTAGCTACAGTTATCAGGAAAATTGTGTCAATGTGAGTATTACATGTCTAGCCTACTTAGGCACTTTTGGAAAGAAAAACTGCCAAAATACTTTCAAGAATTTGGCCTTGGGAAAAGGCCAACGTGAAGTCAGTTGGCAGAGTCAGAAGCTGTACCCAGGCCTGCTGAGGCCTAGGGTAATGGCTTAGCTATCAGGCTACTCTTCTACACAAGGTCTGTTGGCACCACATAGCTTCTGTGTTCAACAGATGGTAAATGCTACCAGAAATAGAGTTTTGGCAAAGTTAAAACAGTTCATGAATCTAGTTAAATTCAGAAATTTGTTCCAGCAAAAGTAATGAGGTAAAGTATTGATAATATAAAGAAAAAAAAAATAACATTTTTAAAAATGGAAATTTATTGCTTAGGGAAAGCTGAAATGTTTTGTTTCATTAACCCTGAAATGAAACTTTTTTTGACCCCAAGATGGCCTTTAAACAAATCAAGCCACATTTCATTAAAAATAAAGGGAAGGAGGAGGATCACAAGAAGGTGATCCGAGACAGCCAGCACAGCGTCACCAAGGGCAGACTATGCCTGACACATCTGGTGGCCTTCTGGTGGTAATAGAGCACTGCAGCAGTTGACAAGGGAAGACCCACCCATGTCATCTACCTGGACTTCCTGAGGCCTTTCACACAGGCCCACATGACATCCTGATCTCTAGGTTGCAGAGAGATGGAGCTGAAGGGAGGACCATTCAGTGGGCAAGGAATTGGCTTGAAGGCCACACCCAGAGAGTGGTGGACAATGGCTCTAAGTCCAGGTGGAGGCTGGTGAAGAGTGGTGTCTCTCAGGGGTCTGTCTTGGGACTGGTACTGTTGAATATCTTTATCAATGACATAGACAGTGGGATTGAGTCACCTCAGCAAGTTTCCAGGTGACACCAAGCTGAGGGGTGTAGTTGATACAAGAGAAGGAAGGGATGCCATCCAAAGGGACCTGGAAAAGCTTGAGAAATGGGCCCATATGAACCTAATGAGGTTCAGCAAGGCCAAGTGCAGGGTGCTGCACCTGGGTTGGGGCAATCCCAGACATGAGGACAAACTGGGAGAAGAACTCATTGAGAGCAGCCCTGCTGAGAGGACTCGGTGGTTCTGGTGGACCAAAAGCTCGGCATGAGCCAGCAGTGCACACTTGCAGCCCAGAAGGCCAACTGCGTCCTGGGCTGCAGCAACAGAAGGGTGGCCAGCAGCAGGTCAAGGGAGGGGATTGTCCCCCTCTGCTCTGCCTTGTGAGGCCCCACTTGGAGTGCCACAGCCAGCTCTGGGGTCCCCAGCACCAGAAGCATGTAGACCTCTTAGAGGGGGTCCAGAGGAAGGCCACAAAGATGCGCAGAGTGCTGGAGCACCTCTGCTATGAAGAAAGGCTGAGAGAGCTGGGGATGGTCAGCCTGAAAAGAGAAGGCTCCGAGGAGACCTCCTTGTGGCTTTTCAATACTTTAAAGGGGGCTTATAAAAAAGATGGAGAGCAACTTTTTGCTCGGGCAGGCAATGACAGGACAAGGGGGAATGGTTTTAAACTAAAAGAGGGGAGATTTAGATTCAAGGTTAGGAGGATATTCTTCACTCAGAGGGTGGTGAGGCACTGGAACAGGTTGCCCAGCGAAGCTGCGGACACCCCATCCCAGAAGATGTTCAAGACCAGGTTGGATGAGGCCCTGAGCAACCTGATCTACTGGGTGGCATCCCTGCCCATGACAGGGAGGCTGGAACTAGATGGTCTTTAAGGTCCCTTCCAACCCAAGCCATTCTATGATTCTGTGATTCTATGATATGACTTTAAAGGGATTGGCAACTCCAAAGCAAGGTGACACTTTTCCAGTAAATTCAAAAGAATATTTTAAGTTTCTTCATTTCATTATAAAATTGAAACATTTTCTTAAAAAAGGACATCAATCTTGAGTTACTGGGAAAGCCCCCTGACATAGTGACTACACTACTGATGCATGCTTCTTGACCTTTTGTCAATGCCCTGTGGCTATCCCAAAATCTTCTACAGTAAAGTTCACACCTCCCACTGCTGAGACCTCTTTCCCTGCTGTTTGAGTCCTAACTCCCAAGTCATCTTTAGTCCCTGCTTCTTGGGGAAAGAAGGAATAGGGAATAGGGAATAGGGAATAGGGAATAGGGAATAGGGAATAGGGAATAGGGAATAGGGAATAGGGAAGGGAAGGGAAGGGAAGGGAAGGGAAGGGAAGGGAAGGGAAGGGAAGGGAAGGGAAGGGAAGGGAAGGGAAGGGAAGGGAAGGGAAGGGAAGGGAAGGGAAGGGAAGGGAAGGGAAGGGAAGGGAAGGGAAGGGAAGGGAAGGGAAGGGAAGGGAAGGGAAGGGAAGGGAAGGGAAGGGAAGGGAAGGGAAGGGAAGGGAAGGGAAGGGAAGGGAAGGGAAGGGAGATCAAAACTGAAGCTGGGTGAACTCAGACTGAAAATACTTCAGACAATTAATTCCTGGAAAGTAAACAAAAAAAAAAAAAAAGGAATGAAAGAGAAAAGGAGATGTAAGGAGAGATTCACTGTTGGATGCTGTACACGAGGCACTCAGCATGGTCCCAATTGATGTGAGCAGATCATACTGTAGGCTGATTACCTGGCATAAAAGATACTGAACTTTTCAGGTGTTTCCCACTGATAGACAATGGGGGCAAGCACTGCTTAGCTGGTGGATAAAGTACATGCTTCAGAGCACAGGGAGGTATCAGGGTGCAAAGCTGCTGCAAAATTTAGCTGTACCAGGGAGGCCTATGATCTCTGAGGGGATCTCTCTCCACAGACATGGACAATGACTGCTCTCTTCTCAGTGAGGACATGAAACAGCAGATGAGCAGCCCAAGTAGCCCAATTAATGTGGTGGCTGTGTCAGTGCAGCTGTGTCAATGAGATTTTGTGCCAAGCCTGCACATATGGGTGACTGGAAGAGCCATCACTGAAAAGCTGTCTGCTATGTGTGCTCATAGCTCTTAAGGGTTCTTGAACCAAGTTATTGTTCATATTGCTGCTGTTATAATTTTAGACATCACCAGATACTGGCTTGGAAGCAAAAAGAATCCCTTAAGGAACATTCATAAAAATCCATGTGTATGGATCATGAAAGTAATGCTTCAGATGCAAACTGAAATTTCTCAAATAAACTAGGTCTCTAAAAACAACACTGCTTTCCACAGTATCCTATTATAAAAATTAAGCCTGCAGTTCCATAGGAACTACTCTTTAGCCTTATCTCTGCCTTGCTGATCGGAACTTAGATGCAAAAATAGCAATAAGAAGTAGCAATCAATTATATTCTTAATTGGTTGTTGCTTGTCTTTGCAAATATTTTATTGCCTATTTAAAAAAAAATAATCCCCCCCAAACCTACTTTTTTTTTTTTTTTACTTTTGATTCAGAAACTTCTCTGTGGAAGGAGTGCGTACAGCCTTAGCTTCTATGAAACCTTCATATCTAGCACTTACACATCTGCCCTCAGTGGGCAATCTGCAGATAGAAAGGAAGGCAGCCTGCATATAGGAAAGTCAGTTCCCCATGGCTATGGCAGGGAAGGGGTCCCAAAAGTCCCAGAGACAAATGTTAGTGACTGGATGGAGGCTCTGAGGAAGCAGTACAGGGAATGAAGCATCAGGATGCTGTTTATCCTGGTGGCCAGTGCTACAGTGCCAATAAAGCTGTCTGTTGTCAGAAACGGATCTTTTAAGCAGTTTGGCTTCCTTCCCAGATAATGTGAAGAGTTTCAGGAAAATGCAGAGCCAACCCTGAAACCAACAGCAAGGTGTAAAACCTTTTGTTTAGCTATGAGTGAAACTGGTTGAGTTGTAGTTGTTACAGACATTTGGTCATGAATTTGGTTATCAGCAGTGGAGATGACAGAATGTCCAGCATGGGTCTGTTTCCCTTGTCTGTGGAGAGACAGAGAGGTCCTCTTCTGGAGCAGCAGCTGCCACCTGACCTTCAGACCCAAGCTACAATATTTCTACATATTATCAGCTTGTGAGTTGCACTGGAGAGCATTTTTTTTCATGACATGTCGTTCAGCTATAGTATATCTGGAGTATACTGAGTTGAACAGGTCAATACTTCAAGAATGCCCAGAATGCAGTTTGCAAAATATGCAATGCAGCACTACAATACAAAATCACAGATTGGTTGAGGTTGGAAGGGACCTCTGGAGGTCATGTGGTCCACCCCCCTGCTCAAGCAGGGGCACTTAAAGCTGGTTGCTGAGGACCATGTCCTAGCAGCTTTTGAATATCTCCAAGGTGGAAGACTGTACAACCTCTCTGTGCGACCTGGACCATTGCTCAGTCATCCACACAGTAAAGAATTGCTTCCTGAGGTTCAGACAGACCCTCCTCTATTCCAGTTTGTGCCCATTGCCTCTTGTCCTGTCACTGGGCACCACTGAAAAGAAACTGGATCTGCCTTCTTCATGCAACTTTCTTCTTCAGGTGTTTGTATACATTGATAAAATACCTCCTGAGCCTTCTCTTATCCAGGCTGAACAGTCCCAGCTATTGCAGCTTTTCCTTGTAGATGCGATGCTTCAGTCCCTTAATCATCTTCATGTCCATTCATTGGGCTCTCTCCCATATGTCCATATCTTGTACTGAGGGGCCCAGAAGTGGACACAGCACTCCAGGTGTGGCCTCACCAGTACTGAGGGGAAGGATCACCTGCTTTGACCAATTGCCAACAATCCTCTTCATGCAGCCCATGATACCATTCACCTTCTTTGTGGCAAGAGCTCATTTCTGGCTAACGTTCAGCTTGGTGTCCACCAGGAACCCCAGGTCTGTCTCTGCAAAGCTGCTTTCCCCCCAGCATGTGTTGATGCATGAGGCTCTTCTTCCTCAGGTGCAGGGCTTTGCTTCCCTATGTTGAACTTCTTGGCATTCTTGTCAGCCTATTTCTTCAACCTGTTGTGGTCCCTCTGCATGGCAGCACAACCCCCTTGTCAATCAGCCACTCCTCATTTTGTGGCGTCTGCAGACTTGCTGAGGTTCAGCTGAAATGTCTCTGTTAGAACAACTACTTTCTCACCTAGAAGCATAAGGGTCAGGGCACAGCACCAGATGGTCAGACCTGGGTAGACCCATGCATATCTTGTTGATTCACAGAAGTAGGTTTAAATCAGAAGGTATCCATGCTTAAAGCATGCCAGCTGGTGTGTGAAACAGACATTCCCACCACAGGAGTGGTGACAGAGTCAAAAAGAAGAGCAGTGAGGGTCAGTACCTTCATCTGTCTGAATTTAATCTGTTAGACAAGAGGCAAAACTGTCACACAATTGAACTTTTTCTCATGTCCCCCCACAGCTAGGTGTAATTTCTCCACATGTAGCTGTGTACAAAAGCTTTCCCTCTAGTCAGTGTCTTCTGTACTAGGATGATTTTTGGCCATTATGGCAATTTGGTCACTGGCTAGATCTAGTATATAGTTTATATAGAGATGAATATGTCTGTTTTATATAGGTACAATGACCCTGTGTCATTACAGTTATAGTTCCTGCGACCTAGTGGGACCCCATACACAGGAGCCCCAGGAGACAACGTGATCTCTTCATCTGTGGCACCTTCTTCCTGATGGCACAAAATCCACCTCCTCACCTGTTACATGGCCCTGTGTGGTAGCCACATCACCTGTTTCCTGATATTGTGTCTCCCACACAGAATTTGGGAGCCTGGCTGCTCTTTTGGTTCTCTTCTCCTTTGCCATTTGGAGAAGCTATAACTGAGGCAGAGGCACAAAAACCCAGGATGGCAGAAACTGTGCCATGCTGCACTCCTTGCCAAGCTGTCAAACTACAACCCCTGCTGATGCAGACATTGGTAGCAGTCCCTATGCCAGTGTTTGCCAGAGGCTTGTGAATCATTGTCACAGAATGAGGATGCCCCTCAAGATCATCATATTTATGATCCAAAAATCCAAGTCGGATAAAATGTGTCCATTTCTCTGCCACAGCTGCACTTGTTAGTCATAAGAGCACTGCCTGGTTCCCCTCCCAACAGGTTTGCAACTGCAGCCCAAACACAGTATCATCCTTTCCTCTCTCCTTTGGCAGACATTTCCAGTTGGTACCCTTAAGGGTCACAGGAAGTGTGGAGCAACTTGTTCTTGGGGATTGTGGATTTTTAGTGCAATTTAGAGAATGTCC
This sequence comes from Cygnus olor, assembly GCF_009769625.2. NCBI lineage: Eukaryota > Metazoa > Chordata > Aves > Anseriformes > Anatidae > Cygnus > Cygnus olor. The sequence goes on from NC_049169.1 coordinate 71,104,267, forward strand.
CTACGAAAATTTCTCTTGGAGCTCAGTTACTTTGGAGAATCTGCTCCCAAATTTCCTTTCATTCCAAAAGTATAAGTGCATACAGGCTTTGGAAATAAGGCTTTAGGGTGGGGATTTTTTTGCTTGTTTGTTTGTTTTTGTTTTCAATGGTAATATTAACTTCCAGATTTCAGTATCATTAGCTATAGAATGGAAAAGCTACCAATTTTCAGTGCTGTAAATTAAAAACTAGAAAAACGTAATGTTTATTGAAAAAGCAAGAATGCCTGCCAAAAGAACCTCCTCTCTTGAGAATACTGAAGGTCATAAAGTACAGCTGTATGTTACCCCCTCTGTGTCTGACAAGGGAAAATAATCATGGACCGTAAATACCTTTGCTTTGTCATCTCATGTCAAGCTTTGAGGGATCTTTGGACCATTTACAGGTTTAAGGATAGAGGCTGGCAAGTTAAAGACCAGTATGTCATCCAGCCTGGAAACAAGCTAGGTTTTCAGTATGAAGATCCTTCCTGGCTGAAGCATTAGTAGCAAGCACTATAAAATAGGACATCCTACTTAAGGAGTGTTAGAAACCCTAGCAAAACAGTGTAGACTAAGGTAAGAATATTCTGAACTTGAAAACCAGTTTGGCATTTTCTATGGACACTATAATTCCAGAAATAGAAAAGTTCCAAATTGTTCAGGAAATGTTTTCTATGCTTTTCTAACTGATGTAGAGGCGTTTCTGTATATGATATGGAGAGTCTGGAATACTTCTGTATGGAAGTATCCATACACCAGCATTCCCTGCCAGCTAGAAAGAAAACAGCAAGTGCAGTGGCCAACCACAGGAGTTTTCAAGAAACCGACAGCTGTAAATGCTGTCTGAAAGGCAGGTGTCAAGAGTGGCTGAATATAAAAACACACACAAAAAATGGCTGAATATAAAAATCTCACTGAATATAAGACAAGAAATTATTCTCCTGGTATCATGATTTATTTATTCACCCCATATTCAAGATTTGCTCTTTCATCAGGGTTAAACTGGATGTCACTCCGTCAACTTTTAGTTAATATTGTCAGTATCAGAGAACAGAATCCTGGTTTAGGACGTGTGTCCTTGCTTTTAAGTGAGATGCATAAGAGCTCTGAAACATGTATACAAGTCAGAGGCTGCAGTCATTTACTATGACAGAGTTAGACTAGTATTTAGCTTTTGAAGAGAAGCACGTGTACCAAATAGAAAGTTTCAGGTTTAATATATAACCTTAGGAAGAAGAACATCTGCCCTTTCCCTTTCGTTTTATCCCTTCAATATCTTACTTGCATAAGACTGTAAGGATTCAGTCTGCCCAGCACAGTGTCTCCATATGCTTTAACACTTGGCCTTCATATTTAAAAGGGGTGGTGTCCTGTCCTGTATTAACATCTTCTGAAAACACACATCACCTCTAACACTTTATCCATTCACTGAGCCCTTGGCAGTGTTTTTGCACCTTTCATTCCTCATTCCTCTCTGACTAGGTGTTCTGTGAAACACATTAAAGCTCAAAGCTTTCTGAAGAGTCTCTCTTCAATTTTATATTTTTTAATATCCAAGTCAAGGAGAATTTAAACACTTTGATAAATTATGAAAGTAACAGGCTAGAAGCAGGATTCTGGGTATTGTATTTGGGTTACTCTAGCAGCTATTTTTACGTCTCCAAAGAAGAAGCATTTGAGTACTTTCCTTTTTTTTTTTTTCTATTTTTTTATTTATTATTATTTCACTGTGTACAGTGCCCACTGGGTGCACAGGTCTGAAGGTTAATTTTTGGAAACAGTAAGCAGCAAAACCAAGAAATTATGCCTGTCCTTGTGTATGTTTTACCTGTGGTTTCTAAATATTGTAATGACATTTGGGAAGCAATAGAGGTTGAAACTGTTTCCAGGTTATTGAATGTTGTATATTCATTCTTCTAACAGCTGAGTTAATTTGCTCTGATGAAATGATTTGCTGAATTTCTTACGCAGGTTGATGTGTTAATGTCAATAGATAATAGTTCTCTTTCTTTTTTTGTCAGCTTTTATACATACACAGAGAAGTTTGTGTAATACACACATATATATACTGTCTACTGTTACACTCATATATATATATACATGTGTATTTGTGTGTGTGTGCATTAAACACATGTACATGTGGTATGGAAATTTTTAAAATAGGATTCAGACTGACAAGAATGAAAGTGGATTTCATGGTTGATCAAGTTTAGTTTTAACTTATGTTTGAATTCTGTTATCCACTCTTTTTTCATGAAAGTGATTTCCTCTAACCCTGGATTGTCCTCTCTCTAAAAATATACATACAGATGGCTCTTTACAGCTTTAATGTTCTGCTTTAGGGTGTCTCATGGTTAGTATAGGTTTGTTCAGTAATCTCACCAAGTCGTACTTGTGATAGAGTAAGAAAAGTTTTGCCAGGTCTCTAAATAATTTTATCTAACCATTTTTCTTTCCGTAAAGGATCTTCTTTTTGGGCAGTCTCTAAAACCCCCCCTTTTTTTTTTTTTTTTCAGTACAGTGCTGGTAGGCTCTGAGAACCTGGTAACTTGACCTTGTATGAAAAGGACATTTTTCCTGTACAGCGTAAGTGCAGACTAAGGAGAAATGTTCTGAGATTCAGGGTCACTCTTTGAGTTGGTCCCTTGAGCATTTCTCACATAAAGCTGGGAGATGACACTCTCTGACAGAAGTAGAATAACAAGAGTCCTCTTCCTTCTGGATAGCTGGAGTATCAAGTGGAGACAATCACCAGTCAATTAAAGTTTAGAAATGTAGCCATAGAGTTATGGAACATAAATTACACGAGGTTCAGAAATATGAAAGAGTCTTCTCATCCAGCCTTGCTTAAACAACTCCCTTCAATTATTCTTTCTCCCTGCGTGGCAATAGTTGAATTTTCCTGGTGTTTGGGCTTATGTACTAACAAAACAAAAAAATGAATAAGATGGTAGGCAAACATCTTCTTCCAGGTACAGATGTTCCAAGCTGAAGAGATTACTGCCTCTGGCTACTTTTCTTTGCTCCCATTACCATAAGTCTTGGCCCATTCCCATATGCAGCTATGCTGCTCGGATGAACTCTTTCCAGCTAGATGCAGATTGAGAAAGAGATATGCTGTAGTAGGGCAGTGATGAGGAGTGAGGGAAATGCAGAGTTAAAACCCTATATCCAAAGGAAGTTGAGTTGCCACAGCATAGCTGAGCCTTTAAGGATTTCTTTTCCTCCACTAAGTAGCTTCTAGCTTCTTTGGGCTGCCACAGAAGAATTGCACAGTGGATGCTAAAGCGTATATTCATTTTAACTAGCCTGCTAGCAAGAATCAAAACTTTTATTACAAATGCTTTCAAGTAATCAGTACAGGTTCTGTGTTTTTTCATAATGTCATCAATTGATGAACTAGGCAATCTGGCATAAGAGATCCAAGCTGGTGTCATGAGTGAGGATAGGTCAAGTGGAAAGGCCTGAAGGGACTAAAGAGTCCTGCTCCTGGAAATGGCTCTGCCATTGATCATGAACTGGGTTCTGCATGTTGTGTTCATGTTTAAGAAAAGATGATGTCTGTCCCACACAGTTTACAGCTTGGCAGTCATCTTCAGTAGTCTCTACTGATCAACATGTTTAACACCATAACTTGAGTATAGAAGACCCATTGTGGTTTTCAAGGGTTTCCTCCCTCAAGAAACATTCTTTCTAAAAACATTGTCATTCGGTGCTCTCAGGCCCAATCCAAAACCAAATATTTGTTCTTTCAATGCACCCTCATGAGCCAGGAATAAACATCCCCAAACACAGTGATTAATAGCAGTCCGTGTGGGTTTGGATTTGCTGTGGGCATGCACATGCACACCCACCAGCTCACACGCTCACACATACGTACAAGCCTGGTAACTGTTTGAATATTTAGTTGTAGAATTCTTGACATTTGGATCTTCTGCTTTTTTTTTTTTTTGTCTCCGGATACATTTGCATCAGATTAGCAGAGACAGCCAAGGAGCCATATCACTCTCTCAGCTCTAAGATATCTGGTCTTACATTTATTTGGAACAGAAATGAAACAGAGTTTCAGACTTCTGTTTAGTGAACATCCAACATGAAATCATATTACCAGCAAGCCTACAGTTAGCCTTACAGGGACAGCTTAGGTCAAGAGACAGATGGATTACTAGAGCTGTCTCTGAGATGTTGGACAGTGATGGGAATTGAATCCAGGGAGTTGTGATTACTTGGAAGTCCCTCATTTTCTTGGGTATTAAATTCAGCTATAAACATACAAGTATTCTCTATTCATATTGCAAAATGAGTCATTTACAAAATGACTAAACTTTCCAGTCATTTGTAAAATGATTGTTTCAGCCAGTCATTTTGTAAAATTACTGTTTCATTTATTTTTAAAAATTTGGCTTAATTTTTCTACATATGTACTTCTAGAGAACCATACAATCACTTATTTCTACACTTGGGCAATTTTGTAAAATTATTTAAATTGTCAGTCATTTCACAAAATAAACACATCTCACTTTATAGCTGTGAAATATATTATGGGAACTTTAAGGCTATTAGGAGGAATACTAGGTAGTTATTATGGGTACATCAACAGCACATTTCAGAGTAGTTACCGCAAAATAGACCTTTCCTCTGAATTCTAATCCATAAATTGTTGTAGGGGTGTCGTAGAGCTTGGATCCCTGGGAATACTGGAAAGGGAAGTACAGCCCTGGATGAATGTGTCAAATGATCCCAGTGCCTCCCATATGTCCTAGGCCCAAGCTTGTTCTCCAGAGATGAGAAAGCTGTTATTCCACTTAGGAATTCAACAACATGGTCGCTCACAGATGGTTTTGCTGCTCTTAGCCGCACTACATTGTAATGCCAAGTTTCATAAGAGGACTCCAGCAGCAATCCTATATGTTCGTAAACGTTCAAAACCTTATAGATGTAATGTGGTTGTAACTAGGATAACTTTAGCTTTTTAGAATTTCAGGTAGTAATGGGGACACTTCTGGTGCCTCATATTGCCTATGGTGCTAGTCAGTCACAAAGGCCTGAAACTTTTAGTCATGGATTTTTTAATATGATTATATGTTTATTTATGTGTATATACTTTTAAGTATACACAGTGTTTTCACAGCCACCCAGATTACAAGTCTGAGCAGAAGTCTGTCCTGGCCAAGTATGTACTAAACAAATCTCCCTTACAGTCAATTAAAGAAATTGGCAAGTGAAGTAATTTAATATCCGAGATATTTAATCCAGTAATCAAGTAATATTTTCATCTAAACTACACTGTGGTGTTTTTGCTTCTTTTTATTTCTTCATGGTGTTGAGGAGAAGGGGAGGAGAAGGAATTATTTTACACCTACTGAGCAACCATAATTATTAGCAGTTTTGCTTCTTCTGTTCAGCATGAGTTTTCAGCAAGATGTTGGGAATTGTGGTGGTGGTTTTTTTTCTTATGTGGGTTTTGTCTGTAAAAAGAGAAGGTTGTCTAGAGCTGTACAGATGTGTCAGTCTGAGAAAGGGAAAATCCCAGTCTTTGAAGAGCAATGTAAACACAAATGTGTACTGCAGATTGCTTCATATTGGGAGAGAGATCCAAATTGCCTTTGAATTTACCTTGCAAACTTGAGCCAAAGTTGGATGCAGCCATGATGGGCATTCTCTTCCCTTTTGCCTCTCCAAGTAAGGGCCCCATAGTGACTTGGTAATGCTGGGTGGTTTGCACTCCCCTTCTTTCTCCCTACACCAGGACCCTCCCCCCCTGCCTTCCTCCTTTCCCAGCACCAACGTATTCATAGGTAGGTGAGCATTGCTCTCTGCATCACTGATGGTTAGCATCCAGCATTAGCACGAAAATGTTTGGATTGGATTACAGGCCCTGGATGGCCCTGCGTAAGCACCATCAAACACACATTTGTCCTGCTAGACAGCTCCAAACAGGGCAACCCAAAGAACAAATACTTGGTGCTGCATTGAACACTTGAGGATGGTGACGCTTTCTTAAGGACTTGATTTGACTTATACAGGCATGTGGAGCCTTTCCTTCAACTTCAGTGGGATTTTGATCAAGTCCTAGATAGGTAGAAAAAATGCCATCATCTGTGAAAATGTGCGTTAACACCCAAGTTGTGCAAATATTTCCATATAAAATATGCTTCACCTCTGTCAGCTGCAGTTATTACTGCACTTATTTCAGTAGACAATATCACACCTTGCCACATAAATGAATGCAGGACTGTGGCTCTTGACATGCTAAACAGTAATTGATTGCTTGTATTTGTGATTTTAATTGCTTTTAGAAATTTAAAAAAGAAAAAAAATCAGTTGTGCATTGAATTTCACTTAGGTTTTGAAGTGACGCAAATTGCCTTTCCTTTGTTTTTTCAACAGTAATTAGGCATTGAAGCAACTATCCCCAGACCACACAACTATTAAAAAAAAAAAAAAAAGAAAGGAGGAAATACAGATATTTCTCCAGTTGTCAGGAGACATATTAGGCTCTCTGTAGCAGTAGGAGGACCATCTATCCTCACAAGCTGAAATTCTGTCATCTTATCCTTTTCCTTCTTTGTACAAGATCTGTCAGCATTGAAACAATTGGAAAATTTTCCTTTGACTTTCCTGAGCTCTGTATCTGTCAGTGTTGTCCCACTGTGACTATGAGGACTTTTCTGAAGTCTGTCAGAGATATATACTGCAGGTTGAAATGAGAAAGATGCCATATGTTATTTGGGTAGAGTAGCTTATTGTCTTACAGCAGTTAAAATGAGTTATGATGGGGTTTTCCCCGATGTTATTTAAAGAAGAAACACCATTCATTAGAGACAATCCTTTGCCAACATATACTTTCTAAACCATTAAAAAAAAAAAAAAAAAAAAAAAAAAGTCGCATGGTTTTATCTTATTCCCATTGAACATATTTTTTCAAAGACAAGACAAGTGCATTCTGACAACCAAGTACATAGCTCAGAGTAATTCTCCTAGTGTTCTTTGTATCTCGGTGCACTCTTAAATAAGCATTGACAGATATTACAAGTAGTTGTCAGGAAGATAAGGAGGGAGAGTTAGTTCAACAGCCAAGAATAAATCTCATGTATTTTAACAACATAAAGGAATCAGAGGCAAACACAATACCCAGCTTCTCTTACATATTTTCTGAATGGAATCACTGAAGGATTGCCATAGTCATATAGTTAAAGGTTTATCTTCTGAAACAATGGATAATACATGTGAAAAGTCCAGCAACTAGGCTTACAAATTAAGGGGGATTATTGTGTTGGAAGTGATAAATCCTCAGTAACTCCAGTTTGGGACAACAGTTTTGTATGCATGGACCAAAGCAGTGGCCTGGGGCCGCAGAGACGTCAGGTTCCTCTGAACGTCCATGGGAGAAAGACATCTTTAGAGTCCACTAAAACTGATATAATTGACTTGCACCATTGGCTCTTTTATGTTTTTGTTTGTTTTTTTTTTCAGGCAGATTTGAGCTGCAACAGGCAGCTCAAGTACAGACAGACATTTTCCATAGCACAAACAGACATTTTCTTCTGTCAGTTTGTCTGTTTTTCTGTTTCCGTTCCTTCTCTGCATCACACAGAGATATGTATTAGTCAAATATACCCTTAAAACGATAAACATATAAGATCAAAGCGTTAATGAGACTTGTTCTGTCTTCTGAACAGTGGCAATGAAAGACATTAATTTAGGATTATTTAGCATTTTATGGGAGTTTCCTGTTGCTACAAAATTATTCAGGATACCCAGAACTATAATGGCTCTGAAGAGCTTCATCTGGCAGGGTAATAAAGTTGTCAACTGAGCTTGGTATCAGTAAATGCAAAATAATACATAAGAGAAGAAAGAAATTAAGAATTTCTGTACGTGAAGGCCCTCCATGAGCAATTAGCACTCATGAAGGAGACCTTGGAGTCCTTTTCTATAGTTCTCTACAAAAGCCCGCTGAGCCCAACAGTGAAAAAAGGTATATTGTGTTGTACTACAGCATATATCCCTGGTGGCCTTCCCACTGTGGATCTTGCATACAGTTCTAATCAACCCATTTTAGAAAGAATACAGTAGAGCTAAAAAGAAAGTACACATGGAGAACATAAACGGTCAAAAGCATAGGAGGTTTCTGTGCAACAAGAGGTTGAGCAGACTGGAAAAGAAGCATTGGGGAGGTCCCATCAGATCAAGCATAACATACAGAAGAAGGAGCAGTGACCATTCTTTCCTTCTAATTATACAGGACAGCAAATGAAAACAGCAGTTATCAACCTAATCAAAGGAAATACCATGTTCGTGACTAACATTGAATTCACCATTGCAAGTTGCTTTAGATATTCATAAGCAATTTCAAAATGGTAATGAAGACAAACTGACAAAAGCAAGGTGTATCAAGTGCTGTGACAATATGGATAAAACCTTTGGCCACAGTTTGCTGGGAAAATAAAATAGTGAAAGCAAACGCTCTTCAATTGTCTCTTCCTGGATGCTGTCAAAATAAGGATGTATTTATAAATGGACCTAGGATATTCTTATATGTAACAATGTGCTGTTGTATTTTCTATCTCAGATTCAGATAATGTCTCCTGAGATTAAAACATCATTATATGCTTCCTTAGGAGGCTTATCAAATAAAAGTTACCAAAAACATACCTATAAAATTATAATTTGGCTCTCTGAATTAATCTGCATCTTCTTCTCAAACAGCTAAAAACAAAGTTGATTTAATTATATTGTTCAGATTGGAAGTATCCAGATAATTACAGTATGTGGAATATCCAGTATCCAGTATAAGTATTCAGTAATGGCCTGTGCTGGAGAATACATGAAATTTAAAGAACCACTAAGATAAGGATAGTTTTCGTGACTGAAATACAGGTCTGGCATTAAGTTCTGTGACACAGGCCTCCCATCTGAACTTGGGAAAAGCTCTGAATAACTTTTCATTTTTTATTTCCTATTGTTAATAACGGTGTTCATGTTTCCTTTGACCCTTCACTAATCTTGGCTCTGTAAAACATTTAGGACAAGTGACTGTTTCCTTAGTGGTTAACACAGTGTTTATGGATCATTCATTGCTACTGTAAGGAAAATACTAATAACATGGCTTGCTATTAAAAGATGGAATTAAATGGACTGAAAAGAAACTAATGGATGTGGATGAAAACTGAAAAAATAAAAAAGGTTTATTCTCTACTCCAAAAACTCCCCTGTGAAGCTTCATATTCAGATAGAAATAACCGTAGAGTTTAAATATCTTGTAAGTGCAAAGTGAAGCATCTGGGGGAAACAGGAATAGACTAACTCTCCAGGCAATACACCTCTAGGGGAAAAAAAGTGATGAATCCAGCTAAAGCCAAAAGAAAAGAAAGACAAAAGGCGAGAAAGCATAGCAGGAACAGAAAGGAAAATGGTTGACTGACAGGTTGAAACAGTGTTCCAGGATCCCATTGCAGTATCTGGAGGTGTTTCCTTGACTCCAGGTCCCACACTAAGAAAGAGTATGGCTTATTTTGAGGCAAGCCCCTAACCAGTCCTAGTGCCAGACAAATACATGAACAAGCAGCTGGTTCTGTCACTTTCTTTTTTTTCACTTCTTCTAGCCCTTCTGTAACTAGTTATGGATGCACAGGCAGCGTGCATATTCACATCTTCACAGAGGTGAACTGGCCTATGAAAATGACCCTGTTCATCTGAACTGGGCTCTGCTTTATGCATCACTGGGTGGCTTTATTTTTTTCCTTCAAACTACCCGCAATAGTGAAAGGTGCTTAACTATTTCTCTAACTTATCTTGTGGCTACTCTGTAGTGTCCTGGTACCACATCTTTCTGGAACAAAGATAGCAAGCATTGTGAGACTTAAACTAAGGAATCAAATGGAACTAAATGGAATTGAAGGAATTTGAGCAAAGTAGAATGTGTGTCCCTACAATTAATCATGTTTCACCAAAGCAGGCTTCCCCTCCTATATCTCAAACTTGAGTTGAAATATAATATATATTTCATTCAAAGTCTGGTAATCTGCACTGGTATATGATTTTGAAACCATCCCAGCATTAAGGCCATATTAATATATCTTGTTACAAGTACATAGTGTACTAAGGATTTGGGGGCATTTTTGAACTAGAGGTTGAGACGGTATGACAGTTGTCCTAAAATGTCACATAAAAACTGAATTAATTTTATAGAGAGGAAAGAAACCAATGGATTTTTTATATATTTATTTATTTTTACTTCTGTGAACTACTTTTTAAATTAGCCTGCTAAGTCAATCACCTGCCTTTATTGACACCTGAAGCAGAGGCATATCTGCATGTAATGACTGCTTAGTTTTCCCTGTAGCTGATAAGGTACACAGTAAGCGACCATGTCCTTGAAGAAGAGGTTGATTAAGCATTTTTCAGCACAAATAAATGCTATTCTACCTCTTGTAGAAAGTTTGAAGAGGCCAGAGCAACTTTGAGCTGAACAGAAGTGGTAAAATACCTTTTTTTTTTTTTTTTTTTGAGCTAAAAGTGATATACCAAAAGTGGTGAGTTTGTTTGTTGTCCCAAACCTATTGCCACACCCAGAATTTTGAATATAAATGCTGTTTGAAAGCAGTTAAAAGATAAGGCATGGATATAGAATTACAAAGCTGGAGAAAAAATATGAAGCTTATCAAATAGCTTAATGGTTAGAGTATTCCTTAGCAGTAGGCAAGATAACTTGATATGGAAGGATGGAAGCTCTCCTGTTTTGCAAGAGCAACTGCAGAAGAAATATGTTATTTTTGTTCCATACAGGTTGTTTTAGGCTTAAAATAGTAAATGCATATATACCAAGGCCAGAGCTACCTAGTTTTATTTCTCAGAGACTCTCAGACAGTATTAAAAGCCTTGTGTCTTCATTGTCACATGCTGGGTGACATTTGTTCTGACCAGTCTTGTGGCAAGGATATGGTTATAGTGTTGCAATTACCCATGTGTATTCGAGCAGGCAAGTGTCTGTGAGCCCAGAGCTGTGGGAAACCTCTGAGACAAGCCAGCTGCAAGCAGTAGCTTCACAGAGACTTGTTTGGGACCCCTCCTCAGGGTGCCCAGCAATCAGCCTTATAGTCTCAAGCAACAAGAGTATTTGTGGCAGTAAATAAGCTATTGAAATACCCAAAACAGTTCCTGGATTCTGAAAACATGGCCTTTTTCACCCCCTAGTGAACACATACAGCAAAATGCCTATACACTGAGTTCAGAAGGGCCTCAAGTCTTGACCACAAAAAATCTCAGGACCTCCTTTTTAAATTCAGTAAAAATAGTACTACAGTTCCTACTTATGGTTACAGTGAATTTTAGAGAAAGGAAAACTCTAGGAAAGTGTCACAAAAGGAGAGTCTTGGCACCACAGGATTTGTTATCTCCATTTGACATTGCAAAAGTTGCAGGCAGAATGCATGTATATGGGAACACAATCCCTGCAAATTTGTGCATTGATTAATCCTCTAGAGCTACCTAAGCCCATCTATAACCAAAACCGCTTTAGTCATGTAACTGCTTTTGAGTTTCCATGTGTGACTAACACCCTTGTACAGGAAAAATTCAGAACAGTGGAGGGAGAGTGACTGTGCTATTCCATCCAACACAGTAAAGGAGCTACTGGTTACTTGAATTCAGACACAAATGCATTGTAACTGTGAACATAAATTACATATTTTTAAAAGGCTTCTTACATTAGTTTAGCCATATCTTAAGACTGAACTGAGAGTTTGGATTCCTTGGGTTCCTTCTTTGAAAAGGGTTTCTGCCAAATCAGATTTGCAAAGGTGCACAACAGGACTGTTGCATCTTTTTAATAGATAGTGCTAAGTTCATATCAGGCAAATGTGCAAATCCACCGCTTGGCTTTTCACTCTGTACTTTGAGTAAGCCACGTGCCATAGCTGTGTTCAAGTGAAAAATGCTGTGTTGGTGTTGGACACTTCATGCTTATATAGATGTATTTGGCCTGTGTGGCCGGAAGAGAAAGCAATGACCTGAATAGTCGAGCATGAATCTCAGTTAAAACATTTACACAGCTGAGACCAGGAATCTCTCCTGTGCACAGAAAAAACAGTTGAAGCTGTGAAATGCTTTCCAACATATTGCTGCCTGAAGGAGCAGCATGAGGGAAGACTGTTCTGGAGATTACATTTAGAAAGGACAGATATTTCCATTCCCATCAACCAGCTGGTGCAGAGCTCTGGAGGGTCTTCCTCCCTTTTGTTGAAATTGCCATCTATCAAAATAAAGCAATAATAATAAGAAAATATTGTGAATAAGCCAATAAGTTTTAAATTTCATATAATGATAGAATTGCTTCTGTAATTAACATCTTGTCCACCTTTTTTTTTTTTTGTCAGAAGATTTTGTACGTTTATATATGTGTATATATATGTACATGTACATAAATGTATGCACAAATACACATATACTATGAGGACAAATGTTAGGTCAGGGCACTTCAAACTATCCCCTAGAAATGAACCCAAAGGAAGAAAAAGCTTCTCAGCAAACATCTCCTGTGCATTATGCTGCATTTGGGAAGCCTGACATGTTTTGAAAAGATGAGATGGCAACCAAAACGCTTGCACATTGACTGGGGCCTCACAAGCTCTCTGCAGTGCCTTCAGGAAGTATTAAGAGAGCTCTTCACTCTCACTGGATTTGGATTCTGTGGAGACAAAAGCAGTTGAAAACTTTAAGGCTTGCATTTTGTGGAAGGCCAACATCCTTTGCAGGGAAGATATAAGAAGCCCTGTCACTCATTCTCTCAGACGCTACTAAAACACAGCCGTCCTTTGAGGGGATGTGACAGCTGGTTTAAATAACCCCTCACAGAAGAGGTTGGGACAGGAAGAGCAGAATGTCTTCTCAAAACTAAACCACCATGGGACTGTAAGGTACTGCTTTAACAGTTGCCTGAGACTGTCTCAGGCTCACCTGTGGAAGAGCTTTGCCTTGCTCCCAGCCATGTCTCCCCACCACATGATTTGTGTTGGCACCAGTAAATCATGTAGCTGTATCATCAGCTGGGTTACTTCATTGAGTCAGCCAGAGTAAGGAGTATGTGTTTGGAAGTGGTGCAGGAGATCAGGTTCATGCTTGTCACAGCAGCAGTGAGTTTTTAGATTGACTCCAACCCTGTGCAGAAAGAACCCAAGTTGAGGCTTGGCCAAGAAAGCTAACAGGTCGACCTCCTCTATACTTACAGCTAGCAACGGTGCATTTTTAGTGCTAAAACATGGGCAGGATTCCCTCTTATCTCCTGGATCTGATTTTTCTCTCTCATACCTTTCTGAAAAACATGAATTATGAAAATGGGCTTCTATACAGTGAAGTGAAGAGTGTGTGAAGTAGTTGAAAATTCAGTCTTTTTCTCTCTCCCAGAATTTTATCCCTAAGAACATACTAAACACTGAGATAGCACCAATTCTAAGTGCCAGCTACAATGTTGCTAATGCCACTTCCTGAAATAAATCTTAATGTTGTCTGGAGGTCTCCCATCCAAGTGTTAATGAGGCCCAGCCTTTCTTAGTTTGTGAGCTTCCACAGTACGGCTGTTGCAAGCCAACCAAAATGTTATGATGTTAAACATACTTTGAACCAGGATAACTCACTGCCCTCTTGTCTGTGCACTATAGTTCAGTGTGTTGCATTACTTCAGATGTAACCAGTTTCTGCTCCAAACATAAAGAGCTGCTCTTCTGCTCTTCTTTCACTAATACATATTTGCAGTGAAATGTACACCCAAAAAAAAAAGAGAGAAGAGAGAAAGAGAAAGAAAGAGAGAGAAGAGAGAGAAAGAGAGAAAGAAAGAAAGAGAGAGAAAAGAGAGAAAGAGAGAGAGAAGAGAGAGAGAGGAAAGAGAGAAAGAGAGAAAGAGAAAGAGAGAAAGAAAAAAGAGAGAAAGAAAGAAGAAAGAGAAAGAGAGAGAAGAGAGAGGAGAGAGAAAAGAGAGAGAAATAAAAAATAAGAAAAAAGAAAGAAAGAAAAAGAAAGAAGAAAGAAAAAAGAAAAAGAAAGAAAGAAAAAGAAAGAAAAAAGAAGAGAAAAGAAAGGGAGAGAAAGAAGAAAGAAGAGAGAGAAAACAAAGAAAGAAAGAGAAGAAAGAAAGAGAAAGAAAACGAAAAAAGAAAGAAAGAAGAAGAAGAAGAAAGAGAGAAAGAAAGAAAGAGAGAAAGAAAGAGAAAGAAAGAAAGAAAGAAAGAAAGAAAGAAAAAGAAAGAAAGAAAGAAAGAGAAAGAAAGAAAGAAGAAAGAAAGAAGGAAGGAAGGAGAAAAGAAAGAAATGATTGCTGTACAGGTAGAAGCATGTACAGCAAAATGGAGAGAAAAGGAGAAAAAAAATAAAAGACCTGTCAAACAATAGTCATCTTGCTTCTTAAACTACTGAAAGCCTTTCAGTTAAGTGTGTTGAGTGATTTAGTGTAAAAAACCAATACAGAAAACAGGGACATAGGTATGTTAAAATACATTGTGTGATGCCCTATACTCAAACTGAATATAAATGTTTTGCAAATTTTCTTATAATGCATAAAGTTGAACTCATATAACTCTTCTCATTGTTAAACTCTCATAACTCCTCTCAAAATATTGTACATAAAAATTTAGTTACACCTATGTTTTCAAAATTTAAAGTAATATTGTGTTATTTTTCTAAGAAATTCATGTAAGGTACTGGCACTATGGAGAAAGCAGTACTGTGTATCTTAAACAGCTATCATGAAGGTTTGTGTGTATAGCAGTGAAGAGTGGGTAATTAGTATTTCTGAGTCATGAGACATTGTATAATTTTATTTGGATTGTCTATGAGCTATCGTGTAACAGCATAAATGAAGTGTTCACTGATGGAAAGGAAGACAGTATGAAAAAAATATAGATTTAGGAGAACATCTTATTTTTGTTATTTTGATAACAATCACAACAGGAAAAGTCAAAGACACTTTACAAAGGAAAAGTGACCTTCAGTCTTTCCTAGAAACATACTCCAGGAAAAAAAAAAAAAAAAAATAGAAATGACCTCTGCATATCAACTTATTAGTCAACATACCTTCAACAAATATGAGTTCTGAATGTGCATCAGGCCTTGTAGGCTACATAATAAACCCCAACATCTATACAATAAGCACAGATAACTGTACACAGTGAGAAATTTATCATAAATATATTTTGATATTCATACAGTTGCAAAGTACACAAAGTATGATTAGGATATGGTGATATAACATTGCTACAGAATACTATAAAGCAAACCCACAAAATATCTGCAGCTAACTCTGATATTGCTCAGATTTTTCCTGTCTGCAGTGGACTTCAAGTTAGCATAGGGCTCAGCATGGATATGGCTGTTACCTTCCTCTGTTTGGTACATTTCCACCTACCTGGGGAGCTCCTATTATGGAAGAAATACCCATGGCTGATGAGTCAGCTCTGCTGCTATTGTGGCTGGTAGGATCAAAGGGACAGATGAGCTATAGGAAGTTCGCACACTGTGGATGACACAACATAATGCAAAGGCTCCTCTACTTAATATAGTGAACCACTAAAAATATATGAGTGTGGTAACGACTCCAGAAAATAGCTAGCGTACACAAATCTAAAAATATGGGTCATACTTTCTTGCCACAGGATACCAATAACGTCAATGGGATCCCATTTATAGATAGTGGGAAGTCTATGGGAGTTACTCACATCCTGCATGAGTCCATGTCTCCTTGAAATCCGCAGCCATTCCTTTAGACCATAACTTGTTGTTATTTACTGGTCTGTGACATTCATCTGGTTTTTACTTTCCCATTCTCTTTTAACTTGTACTTTTTCTTAGCAGAAATCGTCTGAGAGGGATTTAAGCTTTATTTAAAGTAAACTTAAAAGCTTGGGACTGTATGGAAGTAAAGCCCGGGGAGTGATGACCTTTCTAATTTCTCCCTAGACTTTTACCTCTAGGCATGGTTGTTATTTAATATGGGTCCAAGACTGGTTTTCATTGCATTTTCTTTGCATAGGGATGTTTTGGGTTTTTATTTGTTCATTTGTTTTTTGATTTTGCTTTGTTTTGTTTAATTTTGTTTGAGAGGTCTCAAGAGCTTGGTCCTGAAACAGCTGAATTCTAAAGGAGTTTGCATTTGAGTTAGATCTTTTGTCTTCTCTCTTAACAAATCCTCAGTGCCAAATACAGTTGTGTATAAAATATTGCCTTACTTGCTTCTTTATGTGTATTGCCACTTATATTTCTCATGTTCAGACACATAATATCTTTTTATTTCTGCTTAGCTTACTGCAATCCCAAACAGCAAAGCTAGTCTCCGTTCTCAATGCCAAAAATGTGCATTTGCTGTCTAGGTAAGAAGCAGTACATCTGAAGTTGGAGAATTAAATCACAAAACATATATCCTGCATTTGCAATGCCAGTAAATTATGCCAACTATAAAAGAACAGTGTCATAGTACCACTGCTTTTGCTCAGAAATAAATACACTGTCTTTGCTTCACTCATATATAAGGAAGCACTTATATACAGAGATTATTGTGTTGACTTCAACAGAGTCACTTCTGGCTATCACCATGACACAACAGGCCACAGTCAGGACTTAATGAAACAGCAAGAAGCCATTCAGTCAATGGTACATCATTTCATTAAGGAAAAATGTCCCCTCAAAAATTATTTGCATGGACTTAGTGTTCTACTTTTTTATGTCTCTTTGACTCTTTCGATTTCTAGGTGATCAGCATTGACACATACTTGCATAAACTTAAATTTGGGGTATACTGTTCTTTTCATTAACTTCATTGTCTCAGTCCTGTAATATCTTTCACACAACTGCTGCTGAAGTCAGTAAGGTTACATTGCTGCACTAGGATACAGGATCACATTTATTACATTGTCAAGACACCGGCAACAGCCTTTAAATCATAATTCTTTTATTATACCTTGTTTGTACATCTACTGACTTAACTTGGATATTATACAGATGATGACAATAGAATTTGCCTTGGATTATTTGCATATTGCCAGGATTTTCTGTTTCAGATAAGTTTTAGTAAATAATAAGCATTTTGCTCGGTGCTTTCTGTTGGTCTGAAATGATAAATAGTGAGTAGCAACTGACTAAGATGTGTATAACGCTGACAAAATTCGGGGTACCAATAAAAGTAGCTTTGTTTCTAGTGCTTCTAATTCTCCCTTTGTTTTTATGTAAAACTAAAATAAATGGTTGGAAAAAAACACCTGAGAACTCGTCTCCCCATGTGGATGTGACTCAGGTAGCTCACTTACATTGAAATAAATGCCACAAATACCAAGTCTGCTACTCACCAACTTGCAACATGGTTGTGTCCTTCAAAAGAGCAGCGGTATGCTCAATTAAAACATGAAATTAAAACTGGTCAAAACAGAGAAAGTATTATATGACATTATAGCCACTGAGGACAGGTAATGTGAATACTAAGACATCGCTAACATTAGGAGGTAGGAGGAAAGGGACAGCAAGACAGATTAATATGTCAGTGTGGCAAGAAAATTAACCTCAGTAGACTACTTAAGCTTTTGCTTATTTGCTCTGTGTCCCGTGTTCTTCTTGCCACTATCAGATGGATGCTGTCAGTTTTCTGTGTTTTGCTCTTGCACAGTTCTTCCACAACTTACCAAAACTTTGAACAAAATTCAGATGACATCCCTCCTCTGTTCTTTGACCACTGATGTAACATTGGATTCATTTTTCTTTTGTTTTAATCTTTATTTCTGAGAAAAATTATTTGATTTCCAGAAACAGGCATCTTCTTGATCAGTTTTATCATGAGCAAAGCAGAATATGTATAAATATAGAAGTCTGTTTATTTCAAGATATTTTTTCCACACTGCATCCGGCCAGTGGTTTAGATTAGAATTTAGAAGGTTGAATGAAAACAGGTTTGGAGCACTGGATGAACTATAAAAGGGTGGAGAAGGAGTGGTCTTCTCATTATGTGTTCTCTGCCTTAAATCAATTGCTAAGTAAAAACAGTAAAAACATAACACAAATAAATAAATATGCATTTATTAGCCAGTGGATTCATGGATTCTTTCTAAATACCTCATTTGAAAATTATCATCATCTTATTTTATTAAGAATTTATGCCCTGTATGTCTTTCCATAATCACCCAAAGATTGAATTTGGGATTCTCAAATGTGTGTTATGATTTTTCTTGGGTGATTTTTATCTCCATCACAAATGAACACTTAACTTTTTTGAAGAAATCAGCAATATCTTTGGGCTCAAAAGGCCCTAATTACACCTGTTCGTCCCCTGGGAACATAACTTGGGTATAGGGAGAAAGAAATTTATCATAGATGAAATATATCAAGATGATCTATTTCTTACCTTACTGGTGTTTTGAGCAAAATTACCTATATTTCACAGCTCCAGATGAAATGGAAAATGATAGTAAAAAGAAAAGTCACGAGATGTAGAATACATCATTACTCTGTTTTTAGCAACTGTGTTGATGCACATGTTTAGAGGAATAAAGAATGGGAACTGAGACCTCTAACGCCACCTAAAACAGGATATGTGTTCCAGGATCACACATACAGATCTGAGAAGGACACATCTTTCATCATTACTCTGCTCTATGTGGGTTCTCCAGGGAGACAAATCGTTGTGTTTTAGGCTTGTTTGGGCATGACTCCATTTTATATTATTTGGACTTTGTCCAAATTTTCTGTGTGGGAGACAGAGCACTGGCACAGGTTGCTCAGAGAGATTGTGGAGTCACCCTCCTTGGAGATCTTCAAAAGGCGTGATCCTGGGCAATCTGCTTGAGCAGGAGGGTTGGGTCAGACAACCTCCAGAGGCTGATTCTGTGATTCTGCATCTCTGTGTTTCTGTGATTCTATGACTTAGATCAAGGAGGTCTAGATTCTCTGAGAAAATTGTTCCCTTCCCCCCAGTTTTTTTTCCAACCCAAGAAGATGCCAAGCACTGTCTTCAAATTTCTAGGCATACTATTCAGGCAGCTGTAAGACCTAAGCCCTTAGGTTCTGCCATCTTAGCCATCAGACCACTGCCAGTATCCCCAGATTCACCAATAGCTTTAAAACTCGTTTTGAAATCTTGACTACAATGTGATCCTTACCATTTCAGGAGACATAAAAACTAGAGAAGGGCCAGAGAGGGCCAACAAGGATGAGCAAAGGTGTGCGCTGTTCCACCACATGAGTGGCATAGACCAGGAGCCCTTCATCTGGTAAAGAAATGAGTGACGGGAGACATGGGAGAGGTTTCTAAATTCATAAATAGAAATAGAAAGAGAGCATATAACCATTAGTCACTAAGTTTTACAATACAAGTAACGAGGCCCAAAAAATGTCATTAGCAGGTTGGTGGGGAAAAAAAGCTATGTTTTAATAGGCATCATACACTAATTTTGTGGAGCTTATTGACATAGGACAGTGAGGGAAATGATATACAAATAGATTCAAAAGACACTGGACAAACTCATGCTGGGAAACTGCATCAGTAGGACATGACTGACCATATTGAACCTCCAGCTCAGGAAGTCACTGAGAAGCTGATATCCCAAAATGGGAGGCCAAACAAGGAAATCAATAATGCTGCACATCCTCAGTTTTCTACTCTCCCCTAAACAACTGCTGCTGACTGCTGCTGGAAGCAGAAGATGTGCTAGGTGGTCCTTTGATCTTCTCTGCTGCAGTCCTACTTTTCTTGTGGCATATTCTCCATCTTTTAAGGACCATCTTTTAAATTTCCCTCATGTTAGATGAGACTCTGAAACAAACTCTGTAAAAGGCCTGTGATGCATTATTCTTTTCTTAAAAGCAGCATAAAGGCTGTACATATCCGGGTAAATTAAGACACACTTGTTAGTCACTCTGCTGCTCTTTCCTCATTGTTTTTAGTGTTCCTTGTGTATTATACCAGCATCTTTTCAGAATGTGGAGTCATTTCAGATTTATGTGACTTACATTGTCTCACTTTGAGTCTTGCAATAGTATTCTTCCAGCTCTAGCAGGATCCTCCCCTAAAGCCATATGCTTCTTTCCTCTTCCATCCTCCTGACATTTCTGTCTCTGCAGGCCCTTCTGAGATTTGCATGCTGACTATGCTGACTTGAACACTTGGCTCCTTCAGCTCCCTCCTGGGAGAAGTCCACATCCTTGAACCCTTGCTCTCTTCAGAGAAGTTTCAGAAGAAACAGGTCTAAATAGGGAGCAATTGTTCTTTCATTCTTCATGGGCCTGGTACAACCCAAACACAAGCAGTTATTGATACTGTCTATTCCTAGGCAGAGGCACAAGCAGCATTTACACCTCCTTGAACTTATACGGTATCAGCTTAGAGCCTAGTAAAGGTCATTGTAACACTTAAAGAAAATAGCAGTTGTGAAAAACAAACTAAAATTTATACCAGATCCCAATACAAATCTAAACCCTGCCCCTGCCTGCAGCAGCAATGTTGCATTTGAGCACAAACAGTTGCTACGGGGCCTGATCCAAACCCCACGTAAGTCACTGAAAGCCTTTAAATTCTCTTTGGTGGAAGGGAAGCATTAGCACTTGTTTTTTTTAGTGAACCTTGACATTATATGCTAGAAAAATTATGCTTCAGTTTTCACTATAAAGCCAAGCAATCTCAATGAGAGACTGAACCCTGAACAGGGGCTCTCAATGCTACTGTACAGAAAATGAGAAGTACAATTCATTGCAAATCTGTTTGTTATTCCTAGCGCAAAAATAGACTGGTCCAGCCAATAGGATTAACCACTCTATTATTTCATGACTGATTTCTTTATTGTTGTTGTTGTTTTAAAATAGTTTTCCTGTTCTGTTGTTACAGATGAATTCTGGTAAATATTTATTCTTACACTTGCTGTAAACGTATTCGTTTCCCGGCGGGGCACTGCAGAGCTCCAGATGTGCAGAGACGAAACGTTACAAAAACAAAGGGGGCCCCAAGCACAGCCACACAACAGACAGGGGCCAAAAGGCTTGTTGCATCTTTAAGTTGCTGCATGTGGCTTTGCTGAATGCAGCCGTCTCGGATCTTAGGGATGTTTGACTTGGCTGCGGCTGAAAAGAGTCAGGATGAAGAATTACAGACAGGAAAAGGGTAGAATCATGCCTGTTGAAAAGTCTTGATGAAGTTTGAGTGCATTTCTCCTTCCACTCACTCTCTGAGCTCCCATTGGACTCTTTGAGCTGAAGCTGCCACAGTTGGTGTCCAGGCTCGTCACTGTCCTACAAGGAAGGCGGTAGACACGTGCCGTTGGTGTCGTTTGCACAGGGACCTCTCCCAGGGCCCTGTCCCTGACATCAGGACAACCCGCTGTGTTGAGCAGGAGGGGCCAAGGGCACAAGGCAGGAGCTGTGAGCACTCTGGGGCTCCCAGGACAGGGAGGTGGCTTTGCCCCTGGGTCACTGACACCAGCCTTTCCCACAGCTGTGAAGGCCTTCCTTCTTTTCTGGCTAAGGCCATCCCTGCTTATTACATCTCTGCTCTCACCAGCAGTCCCACTTCTGGCACTGGGACAATCACTTGTCCTTGCAGAGCTCTCCGGCTGTAAGACAGCGAGAGTTACATTACGCAAGCAAGTCAAAGCAAGTTATCCTGCACAGTAGCCAGCCACATGCTGTTCACACAGCGCGTGAACAATGACATTTTCACAGCAGTACCCACAATTTCATTTTCATCGGTTGACCTGGCTTCTCCTGTCTTGATAATGTGCTTGGTCTTCTCAAAGGGAAAAGGTCCGATCAATGTCCCAGCAGAGAAATGTGCTGAGTAACATGTACCCAACTGTTAGAGAATTGGGGGCCAAATTCTCTATAATTCACTGAAGAGGATAAATTCTTCCTTTCACCTTTCTGTGACAAATGTAAATCAGTGGCAGGTGGACCTTTTGAAGCTAGAACTGTCTTCCAGGGCCTTTTGGGTGCCTTGAACATAACTACCAGTAAATGTGAGTAGCTGTGGCTCAGGGCTGACATGAGCTTGTGGAGGTCAGATCCACGATCTAGCCACCTGCTTCTCCAGGCCTGGCTGGGCAGGACCAGCCTCACTATGCTAGCCTGGACATGGAGGGATTAGTCCCTCATGAGCATCCTCTGCAAAAGGCAGGGACATAAGGAGGGAACTCACAGAGCCCAATAAAGAAGCATTCTTTCTTGACACAACTGAGCATGTTAATGAAAGAAAGTAAACAATTTTCACTGCCTTCACTATCACTACTCACAACTTGCCTACGTGAACTTCATTTGTTTCATAAAAAGGGGAGTGAGGTCAGCGTCGTCTCTCAGCGGCATTTCTCCGTGTTTTCTGATGACAGTTGTTATGATGCCTTGAAAAACAGCAAAAGCCAAGTGGAATCACCCCACCCGAGGCAAATATTATACAAATGTTTGTTATATGAACAAAGTGTCTGACAGATGACCTTCTAAACATACCTAAATTACCGTTTCCTAGCATACAGACAAATTGAGGCAGGAAATGGACTTCCAGAACATGAAAGCAAGATTTGTTTGCTTATCTCATTGTATTCTAATATAATTTGAGGTAAACAAAAGATAACTCTGGGCTTTGTTATATTAATTATTCTATACAGATGATGTAGTCCAGGATGGCACTGCACGATTAAGCATAACTCTTATTGGCTTTCAAATTACTAATGTAATTCCAGAAATTGCACATAATTTAGGAGATATTTTTCCTACTTACCTGTCCTGACTAAGGACAGCTTTGTTCAGACCTATATCATATAATAGGACAGAAAGACATACACAGATAATATTTATCTGATATTCAGGTGATACATCTGTCCGTCCTGCACTTAATTTCTATATATCTCTTAGCTGGGGGGTTGGGAATTTATCTGACTATATAAATCATTGTGTTTTTACAATATACAGTGAAATGAAGGTTCGATGCAAAGCATGTGGGAGTCCTTCTACAAGTCTGGATCTGTCATGTGGACTTAATCTAACATTTTGTAGAGAAGCTAGCAGTGGAATACTGTGATATTCACTGAATAACTGTGCGTTTTAGCAGGAGAACAGTTTCTGCCTTGTCAGGCTGCACTGTTCTAAAACATTTTGTTGAAGGGTACTGAAAGTTACAGTTTTTCAAGTATTAGTTATAGGGAAGCTAGATCTTAATTTCAGCTAAAGTGGAGGAAGATAGATGACAAGAAGTGGAGAAAAAGTGAAAAATAGCTGGATGAATATTTGATAAGCAAGTGTGAGAAAATTCATATTGATTGGAGAAGACTTGCAAATGAAAATTAAATTCTGCCAGTTCTAGTCCTAGAAATAATCCCTTTTAATTGTACCAAACTAGTCACGTGAGCCAAATTTTGCTTGCAGACTATTCCCTCAGACATGTTCCTACCCTTCCGGTATTTTTCTTTTTAAATATTATTTCCACTAAAAGGACTAAAACACATTTGTTTTTTTTCTGATTACACATACCTGATGGCACAAAGCATTCTGCTAATGTTTCTCAATATTCATGACAGACAGTCCCATCCTCTAGGCTGTAACTCCCTTTCATTTCAGGTGAGATTTTTGCCTAATGATCAGTCCTTAGGGTGTTTGGCTCATCGGTTGCAACGTACTCAGATAAGAAAAATTGAAATTGACGAAAAACAGGGAAAGAGTTAATGGCACAGCTGGCATAGCAAATACATTAATACATTTCAGGGTGTATGTGTAAGAAGAATAGCTCCCTCAAAAAAAAAAAAAAAAAAAAAACACTTTCAGTCCAGCAAGTGTTTCAACTCATTGTACCTATGGAAAAAGTTGATGAGTGAAAGTAAATTCATGATATTTTAAGGGACTGAGTCCTCAAAGACTGTGGTTATAAAGGTAGTCCTACTAATTTTAGCTCACAGCTTTAAAATGAGCTCCCTATGCCTGGATATATCTGTCCCAACATCTGTGTCCACCTGAAGGTACCCCAGTGGTGTATCAGGGAGATTTCACATGGTCTCAGGGGTGAGCTAGTGAGGAGACCACTGTTGTGCTGATTCACAGGTAATGGACCATTTATGATGGTCAAAGCTGTAGACTAGATGATCCAAACTGGTCCACAGAAACTGTCTTAAACAACTATGTAGTGTCTCCAACTGAAAGTTCAATGAGACAGGAGCAATGTGGTATACAAGAATTTTGTAAGATGCTATTAACTCATCCAAGTAGCTGAAGTCCACTGCTCTGGGAAGAACATCTTTTGAATGAATGTCTAGAGTTGACTAGTGTGAACCAGCAAATCTAATCCCAGCACATAATCTGTGTCTCTTAGACTTGAGCAAGTTTTCTTGAAGGAGTCATTTTGGATGGCTTCTAAATTCAAATCAAAGACCTACAGGGGAAATCTTCCCAGGGAATAGCAACAAGCAACTTTAATGAAGTCAGATGGGATAACATAGTTTCCCTTCTGCTATACAAATCTTATGCAGCATTAGAGAACGGTTCTAACTTCTGCAATAAAATATTTTCTGTCCAAATGCTGGACAAAAAGCATCCAGTCTCTGAGGCAATTTAAGGTGGCTTTTAGCCACCAAAGCTCCCAGTATTTTTTTAGAGCATTTTCATATTCTGAACAGCATAAGTGATGTCACTTATTAATTGCCAAACCTATTTCATAATTTCAATAACCTCCAGGGGACTGATTAAATCTGAAATACTTTGGCCTATTTTAAAGGAAGTCTAATCATGTTTTTAAGTCAGCCTTGGAACACATGATTCTTTATTAACCTAATAAGCCTCCATTATCCCATTCCCAAAGTTCTATTCAAGCCCTGTATTTAGTGTAAAGTACCGTGCACTGGTTAATTAGAGCATATTATCTTGGATGAAAATGCTGAATCTTATTCTGCAGAGTCAGTGCTTGGAGAATTTGTTAATACG